>NW_006436298.1:36078755-36080354 GCF_000325575.1 Pteropus alecto | reverse complement strand
CTTTCTGCCTCTTTCTGTGGGTTCTTGTTCTATGATTGTGTTTTTCTCTTACTTCGTTGGGGGAAGGAATAGAAAAATTGGAAAAGGTACAAACAGCATATACCTGAAATGACTTGCCCCTTGAAAAATTAGGAAAAGCACTACAGTATAAATCCCTTTTTTTTCTACCTTCGATTTGGGGCTGACAGTTTCAGATAAATTTCATAACATATGTCGAGGCTTCCTTTCGTATGGGTTTCCTGGGTTCCCTTCACCATAGTTTGAAACATTTGCTTTCCTTAGACAGTTTGAAGGCCTGAATATTTGGATTTTGGGATATTTTTTAAAGCATTAAACAAAGTAAACAAGTTCTGCAATATTAATGAAATTTCACAACAAAAAGGCTAGAATTGGCACATTATTCTGGCATTTGCATGTAAATATTATATAAAGTCTTTTCCAGCTCTGAGTCAATTCCTGCACTTATTACCAACATCAGTAAGAAAAGGCTTTTTTCCTTAGGGCTCCTTAGAACTACTGGCTTGTTTGAAAAACAAAAAATTTTTTAAAGAATTATAGGTTCACAGGAAGTTACAAAAATATTAGAGAGAGGTCCTGCATTCTGTTTTCCCAGTTTCCTCCAATGGTTACATTTTACATAATTATAGTACAAAATCAAAACCAAGAAGTATAATGTGTGTGTATAGTTCTATGCTATTTCATCACATGTGTTGATTCATCTAACCATCACAATCAAGATACAAAACTATTCCATCACCACAAAGATCTCACTCATATTCCCCTTTGTAGTTGTACCTCACCCCCTCCCTCCCAACTGCATCCCAAACCCCTGGCAACCATTAATTTTGTCATTTCAAGACTGTTATACAAAAGGAGTAAAACACTATATAATCTTTTGAGACTGGCTTTTTTTCACTTAGCATATGGCCCTTGAGGTCCATCCAAATACTTTCATGTATCAATAGTTTGTTATTTTTATTGCTGAGTAGTAGCCATTGCAAGGATATAAGACTAGCTCATTTCTGTAAGACATGCTGTTAGATTTTGTGATCCATTAGTCAGTATCAAAATATATATGGCTATATACGGGGTGGGGGGGGTGGTGTTCGTATGAGGAAACGTACCTTGGGGAAATGTTTTTAACCTTTACACCATTAGCCTTAAAATTGCTTATTTTCTGCAATAATGTTGATTCCAATCCATTACCCACATATCCAAAAATACAGTAAGGGAAGGTTGGTATTTTAAGCAATGTAAAATAGTGTTGTGGTAACTAGGAAATGAGCATTTAATTAGAATACCATCAGAGACTCCAAATGATCACAAGATGATATTATGAATCCATAAATGCAAAGTTTCTGGGACTGCAAAAATAAATAATAGACACTTTACACATATAGTTTGGGTCTTTGGGGATCAAACACACAACTTGGTTCCATTACCAAGACAGGTTGAGCTAAGGTGCTGCAGGAATCTTTACCCTAAAAGTGGGCAATAAAGATCTTAGGGAACTTTAGGTAATGGCTTTTTTTAAAGGCTCCATTGCATTTATTTGAACCCTGACCTTGCTGAAGTTGATAGAAAAGATAAACGGTTTGG
>NW_006436298.1:36061657-36078557 GCF_000325575.1 Pteropus alecto | reverse complement strand
TTGAAAAACAAAAAATTTTTTAAAGAATTATAGGTTCACAGGAAGTTACAAAAATATTAGAGAGAGGTCCTGCATTCTGTTTTCCCAGTTTCCTCCAATGGTTACATTTTACATAATTATAGTACAAAATCAAAACCAAGAAGTATAATGTGTGTGTATAGTTCTATGCTATTTCATCACATGTGTTGATTCATCTAACCATCACAATCAAGATACAAAACTATTCCATCACCACAAAGATCTCACTCATATTCCCCTTTGTAGTTGTACCTCACCCCCTCCCTCCCAACTGCATCCCAAACCCCTGGCAACCATTAATTTTGTCATTTCAAGACTGTTATACAAAAGGAGTAAAACACTATATAATCTTTTGAGACTGGCTTTTTTTCACTTAGCATATGGCCCTTGAGGTCCATCCAAATACTTTCATGTATCAATAGTTTGTTATTTTTATTGCTGAGTAGTAGCCATTGCAAGGATATAAGACTAGCTCATTTCTGTAAGACATGCTGTTAGATTTTGTGATCCATTAGTCAGTATCAAAATATATATGGCTATATACGGGGTGGGGGGGGTGGTGTTCGTATGAGGAAACGTACCTTGGGGAAATGTTTTTAACCTTTACACCATTAGCCTTAAAATTGCTTATTTTCTGCAATAATGTTGATTCCAATCCATTACCCACATATCCAAAAATACAGTAAGGGAAGGTTGGTATTTTAAGCAATGTAAAATAGTGTTGTGGTAACTAGGAAATGAGCATTTAATTAGAATACCATCAGAGACTCCAAATGATCACAAGATGATATTATGAATCCATAAATGCAAAGTTTCTGGGACTGCAAAAATAAATAATAGACACTTTACACATATAGTTTGGGTCTTTGGGGATCAAACACACAACTTGGTTCCATTACCAAGACAGGTTGAGCTAAGGTGCTGCAGGAATCTTTACCCTAAAAGTGGGCAATAAAGATCTTAGGGAACTTTAGGTAATGGCTTTTTTTAAAGGCTCCATTGCATTTATTTGAACCCTGACCTTGCTGAAGTTGATAGAAAAGATAAACGGTTTGGTAAACTCTACCAAGTAATATACAGAAAATTAGAAAATCGGCCTACTCCACACAAAAATAAACTTGCTGGGCATGTGTCCAAGAAAACCCACTCAGATTATAATAAAGACTGCTGCAAACATTTTCTGTTTGTAAGAAGAAATATAATTGCTTGGTACTGGGAAAGAAGTTTTCTTCACATAGCTCACCAAAGTGAGCAGATCCCATGGGGATGGTGATGACATGGGATGGGCAGACCAAAGTTATTGATAAGGCACAAGAACCTGGGCTCCATGGCCATCATAGCAGTGTAGATAATATTCAACTATGATATCAGACCTTCAGTAAAGCCAATCAAAAACGTACTTCCATGGAACCAGGGAATTCCAGTAATCAGCCCAGTTTAAAAGACATATGAAACTACTCTATTTTTAAAAGGTTCTGAGTAAAGGTTGGACAGAGTTCAGCTTTAGGAACACTGGGATTTTGTTGGATAGTTTTGCAGTCACTGAGCTCACTGCAATGTCATTGCCACGAGGTGCTTCATGTTACTCCCCAGCACCTAATGTGGGCCCCATCTAGGTCAACCTAAGTAATTGCATGGGATATGGAAACAGCCCCCAAGAACCACAACAACCCTCAGGGAAAACCAAGGGGACTGAGAGCCATAGTGTCAATACTGGATGCAGTGCCAAGGGATTAGTAAAGACAGTCTTTTGCCCTGTAGGTACTGGCAACTCTAGGCGAAAAATCGATGCACTCAAGGATGGATGGGATGAGCAGATATATTTATGTGAATGGATTTCTGTGAATCTTGAGAGAAACCGACCTCCTGGTGCTTCAGTTTCTTTCTTAACATGTTAATTTCTTCCCATCTTACATGAACATCATCTCTGCCAGACTTCAAAAATATATTTTGGTATTAATGTCAGTTCAAGTCACCAGAGTGGGAAGGAGTTAAATGAGGTTAATAGGTCTGTTCCCTGTGTTTTATCAATGGTGTCAACCCTGCTCACAATCTAGGAAACAATTCTGAGAAGAGACCTGGGATCATGTCACACCCCACACTGCAATGGTTGCATTGTAGCAACCTCAGGTCATTCACCTGGATGGTCTGCCCACAGTGACATCCCTTTTGTCCTCGCATGTCCCCCATCCTAACCTCACTTCCTGTCAGCTTCTATCTTTATATCAAACTCATAGAATGAGTTAATAGGAAATGGCAACACAACTAGTTACACCCCAGGAGACAGAACTAAGGCCCTTGCCCTCAGCTTCTAAAACAGGTCTTAACTACATCTGAAAATGAAATTTGAGCCACTGCCACCTTTGTTGCAGCAATAATCTAGAGGAATATCATTTATTCTGGGCTTTTATTTTTCATAAGCCAGATCTAATGTTCTAATAGTTTAACCAGAGTTCTATATCTGAGCACCATAAGACTTATGAAACACTTTCTAAGTGAAAAGAAAAGATTTATATATAATAAGAAATTTTTAATTTAAATAACAAATTTATTTAGAAATTATTTAAATAATGACTCAACCTGTCATTATGTAGCTAATTGGAGCTGATAATGACAAAAGTCTTCTCTGAGATGAAGAAATATCAGTGTGCATATGAGTATCAAATTAGAAAATTAAAATGGAAATTTCTGACACTTATTTTTGAAAAATGAAAAAAATACATGTATAATATCTACTCAACGGCTTCTCAGAAGCTAAGTCTCTTTAATCTACCATAAAATGGAATAAAAAAATCAATCTCATAGACCTGTAGTTAAACAGTTTAGTAATCGTGCCATGTCCAGGTCTGTTTATATATACATACATACATACATGTATGTATATATACATATATGTATATACATATATGTATATATACATACATGTATGTATGTATGTATATATAAACAGACCTGGACATGGCACGTTTACTAAATTGTTTAACTATAGTTCTATGATCTTGATTTTATTTATGTATATATATGTATACATACACATATATGTATATATATGTGTATATGTATATTTATGTATGTATATATATGTATATTTATGCATGTGTGTGTGTGTGTGTGTGTGTGTGTGTGTGTGTGTGTGTGTGTTGCATTTCACCTTATCAACATTGAAGCTGTTGGCTATTTTGATATGGCATTGTGTTTCCCTTCTTTCCTTCTGTTTAATGAAAAGTAAGTAACAGCATAAACCAGAATTGGAGTTCGCCAGGTGACAGGACTGAGAAAACCAAATGCTGACCATCTGTTGAGGCAGAACAGCCCAACCCCATCCGGAATTGGAATTGTCTCTCCTTCCAGGCTCTAGGAGCAAGCAGGCAGCCAGCACCTGCTGTTGGTTTGAGACGTCTGCTGAGAAGAGTAGCCTCAGCACATGGCTCCGAAGCTTCTCCATTTGCAACTGCCAGAACCCAAAGGTGCTTTTGGAGAAATATGAAAGTCAGGAATGGTGTGGCAGGAGAGGCGCACTGAAGGATCACTCATGCAGAAATTAGTATCTGCCTCCACATCCTGGGCTAAGACATTAACAGTGTGAATGTGAATGTGTGTGTGTGCATGTGTCTGTGTGGCTCTAGTTAAATAAACTAGTTATTTAATCAGTAGAGGCCAATGACCTAAAAGAAACAAGTCTCTGTAGACAAAAAAATGTGGCTTCACAAAAATAAGAAAGCTCATACAGACGCAAATAAAATTTACAGTGTGAGCCCCATATCTCTTTATGCATTGTCCACGCATAGCTGTCATCGATACAAGTAGTGTCACTTGCTATTGCTAAGTAATTGTCAGACTGGTAATGTTACATCAATAATTATCATTACATTAGGGACAAATCCTTATCTATCCTTATTTTGAAAATCAGTAGAATCAAAGATAAAAGAATTTCTCCAGAAAAAAATTATGTAGTGAGTCACAAAAAATTTAGTCAAAGTTTTTCTAATAAGATTTTTTGGTTAACATCACATTACAATTAACTTACTTTTTCAACGTTATTGTTACTGCATTAGTTACTAATCATTAAGAATGCCATTATAATTTTTTTTTTAATTAAGTATTATGTATAAGTCCTAATTGAGACCTACTGGTAAGGCTCATGGGACTTTGTTATACTAACTCCATTAGTAACCACCAGTTCCCCCAAAGTGTTTTTCAATTTAACGTTGGTTAAATAGAGTGATCCAGGGACATAAATATATGAAAACTCTGGTTTTGAATGTATCATGAAGGCTCAAATAAGAAGCAGCCTTTTTTGTGTTCTTCCACACTTCTCCATACTAAACAAAAATATATAAGAAGGCACTCACTCCATCATGGCTTATATACTATTTATATGCTATACTATTTACATCTCTATGTACAGATTGTACTTCAGCAGCCAACGATCAGAGTCTCCACATAAATCAGCTGAAGAAGCCAGACAAATGACTTTGACAAGCTTTAAAATATATCAAATAGATTCATTCTTGGAAAGTATCTGACTACTGACTTGGGAAGTAATTCCCAGAGTTGCCATGCATATGATGGTGACTTGGCATCCTATAATTATAACTATGCCTTGGCATCTCATAACTCTGCCCTAGCCCAGATGCCTTCTGTTATGCTAACACAACTCAAGAAGTAATACAAGCATGAAAAAATGCACAAAGATGCGTGAGTTTGGACTCATAATTATTCCCGGCCTTCTCCCATCAAATCTATCTGAGTTCATTAGTGGCAAGGAAATATGAACACTGAAGACAAAGATGTGCTAAGGAACAAGTCAACAAAGCCCAAACCCAGCGCTACACAATCACATACTAACACTATACAACGGGAACTGGAAAAGTACTAGCTTCCTCAATGTACTTATATACCAGGAACCTTCATTAGGGAATATATTGAAATGTTTCTTCAGTTAAAGTTATACATCACATTCTTACTTATTTACATTCGATATTTAGAAACATTTAAAGGGAAGGAAAGACTACGCAGAAAAGAGAAAAATAAAAACTGAAGGGAGAGATTTAAAGAAAAGCATGGACACCAGAAAAATCACAGAAAGTTCTCTCTAATTGAATTGACATGACTGTTTGTTTGTTTTTTTAATTTAAAAATATGGCCAAATGAAGAGAAAAGCTGTAATTACTATAGCTCTGCCTTTTTTTCAGCCTTGTAATGTAGTGGACATGGCAAACACATTGGACATGTCTTGTTAGGTAGTTCTGATATAGTTTTGGAGTTTTTTTTTATTACTACCAGTGTACTTGCATATTTCCAAGATCAACTTGGACACCCATGGAGACAAGACATCTGCTAGACTAAATAACCCTGGAGAAAAAGAATTTTAAAAATATGCCTGCTCCTCTGGAATGAAGTGGCTTGGTCAGCGCAGAATGGCCTGGATGTCACTCTTTTGGTTAAAAGCCTTTGTGTACAGGACAATAGAGTAAAATAAACTCAAGTTATTCATAACACAAGAGCCTTTTTACTTTATGAAAGTGCAGCTAACAGGAGTGGACAATATAAAATACAGCTACCCACATTATATTTCTTAAAGATATTAATGCCTTCCACTGACTGAACTTTCAGTATGTAAGCATTCTAGAAATACAAAGTCGGTACATAATGAGCCCATAGGCATCGATACTGGATGACAAAATATAGCCTCAAAGTCACTAAAATGGGTCCTCTGATACTATTTTAAGGCCATTATTAGAAACTTGATTTTTAAAAGAAAAGTCTGTGGAGAAAATCTTCCTTCTTTAAAGAAGTACATTGTGCCTTCAATCAGGTAGGACCAGGCAAAAGGACTCTCACCCCTGGCTCTCTGTGGCTTGTGGATGGCATAGTCACATCGTCCCTCTGAAATGTGAAAGCACTCTGAATCAGCTCTGTCAAGTCCTGAATGTCAAATTCGTGTGCACGGACAATTTGCTCATAATTTCATCTCATTGTATCTTAGATATTTTGTCTGGCACCTGGCAAATTCGACATAGAACTCACTTCAGAAAAGGCAGGCAATATGATAGTTTTAAGAGTATAGTCTTTGGAGTCAGACAGATAACCAGACAATCTGGGACCATGGCTCCTACTGCCTGTGTGACATGGGTGGATTATTGCTGTCCCCGTGACACTGCTTCTTTCTTGGTATAATAACCTACCTAGGAGGTTATTAGGAGAGTCGAGGACGATAAAGATAATGTGCCAGACTCATGGGTACACATCTGTTAAAGTTCAGCTTCTATCATTGTATATACTCAATGAAAGAACACATTAAATATTTTTATATTTTACATAGATTATATAAAAGCATATTAAAATCAATCAATAATAAATATATTTTTAAATTTATAAAACATTAATTTCAGGATCATCTCTTTCCTTGGGAGGAAGAAACCTTTTAAGCCTTACAACTCCTTTTAAGTTTTATCCCAACTCCTTGACCAAGGAGCTTTAAAGCCTCTTTTTGTTTTGTACACTGAAGAAAGGAACAGGAAACTAATATGACCACTTTTTCACTCCTACACACATAAACTGGCTTTTAAGTAATCTGGCTGAAGTCAATCAAACTAGTTACTTTAAAACAATAATCTCTTCAGATTCAACTAGTACCTTTCTAACTAAATCTGACTTTAAATTTTGATTTGTTTTCCAAAAATATTTTTACTTGTTCACAACGTCCATGCAAACAGATCAGGGTTGGCCCCCATATCGGCAGCAGCTCAGAAGATTTGGCAAGGATCCAAAATACAGCTCATGTGCTCAGGACATGCAGGTAACAATCAAACCTGTCTCTCATATTCAGCTACCTCCCAGGTAAATGGATCTACCCACATCATACTTTGATTACTGGTCATAGTCTTTGGCAGGGGCTTTAAGACACATCAAATTCTAGCCCATGTGATATCACCAATAGGTTACGGGAGAGCAAATATCATCTCTGTTTGATCTAATAATATGTCATCACAATAAGAAGGGATTTAAACAGAGTTAAGAGGAAATATTTTTTTCTCTTCTAAGAGTAAGGCACAATATATACCAAGCACCACAGAGAGTAAAGCAATGTGTTGGGTATTGTAAGAGGATAGTAAAACAAAACAAAAACAGATTTGCTTTCAGGACTTTAACATTTCCTGTTCTTTTCTTATACTCGTTTCCTATGATTTTAAATAATATCTTAAGTGGAAGAAAGTTATAGCCTATCACATTAAAAAGTAAAAGTAATAAGATGAGGCTTATAATGCACAGGACATAGACCTACTTGATCTTATTGGCTGGTTCCCCACAGTGATAAAATCTCCAAAGGGCAGCAAACATTTTAAAGCTATTAAAACTTAATGTCTGCCAAGGGAAAGTGATGGCTCTAAGCAAATACAAAAATCATTAACCCAAGACTTAATAACCATTCGTTTATCTAAGAATATTTCTCAGTCAAGATTATTGAATTTCCACTTTGTAAAGCTACAACGTATGATCCCAAAGAGAAACAAAAAAAAGCCCTCAATCGAATAAGTTTGAGAAATAGTTAAAAATCACAATATACTTGAGCATATTAAAGAATGGAAAATCTTAGAGCAAAGTTTAACATAACATTTCTCAACTTTATTTAACCACGGAACCCTTCTTTGGCTTTTAACTTAACATCTATAATGGTTAGTTTTATGTATCAACTTGGCTAGGCTGTAGTAGCCTGTTGTCCAATTAAACACTCACCTCAATGTTGCTGTGAAGATATTTTGTAGCTCTTATTAACATCTAGAAATTGATAACATTAAGTATAGGAGATTATCCTCAATAATGTGTGTGCCCTTCATCCGATCAGTTGAAAGGCTTTAAAAAGAAAACTGAGGTTTCCCCGAAGAAATTCGCCCTCCAGACTATAGCATCAGTTCCTGCCTAAGACTTTTCAGTCTACCTGCCTGCGCTACAGATTTCAAGCTTGCCAAGCCTCCACATCACATAAGCCAATTCCATAAACCATACATAATTGAATTACATATGTGTGGAGGTATGTGGTGAGTGTGTGGTGTGCGTGTGAGTGTGTGTGTGTGTGTGTGTGTATGTGTGTGTGTGTTTTACTAGTTCTGTTTCTTTGGTAGAACTCTGATAAAACATCCCAAGAAACCAACATGTCACATAACTTTCTTTCCAGAACACAATACATTCCTATCTTCTACAGCAATAGAATCCAATCTTCCACAGCATAATCAGATATCAGGAGCTGTATGCTAGAACACTACTTAATTTAGAGATATAATAAATATTGCAGTTGCTGCTGAGCAACTTTCCTACCAGCACGCGCGCGCGCGCGCACACACACACACACACACACACACACTGCAATTGCCAAAGTCCTAAAAGTAGACACTGACCAGCATAAATCAGACATTGTAATCTCTTTGTCTTTGTCTTCATGACTTGTTCAGGTATGATGATAACAGAGATCTAAGTCAGTTAGTGCACAGACATCCCCACCCTGGCCACCCTGATTGATTCTGCTTTATAAAATGATAGAAAGAAGTAAAAATCCCTAACATCAAGACTCAAACTGCTGCACATTGGGACATGAGGGAAGCTGGCAGGAGGACAAAGCCAACATACCTAGGAGGGCAAAGTTGAAAGAAATGCAGAGAAATACATACATAGTCCAAGTCAAACCACATATGAAATCTGAGCAACCTCTGGACTTTAGTTACTTAAGCCAATAAACCCATTCCATTGTCTAAGAAAATCTGAGTCAGGTTTCTTTTTGTGCTTCAATATATATTTGTTAAATTGCACTTGCATGTAACAGCATCCTAACTAATAAAATACAACATAGAAAACGTAAAAATTGAGACTATAAGAATATAGAAAGACCTGCTTGTGGATGGATGGACTGAGCAGGGCAGCAGAAGAGGAAAAAGGGAAGTTTGCTAAGTGATTAGGCTAATACGAGCCTTCTGTTATCCAGCTGTTCTGAGCATATGTAAGAATATGTAAGTGTGGATGAACCTCAAACATCAGGGTTCCTTAAATATTTTTTTTTTTTGATAAAAGCTATGATCACTTTTCTCAAAAAAAAAAAAATGTTTACACACATAACATTTAGCTTTTAGCTTCAAGAACTTCATGTAGTCCTAAAACACAGGCATAGAAGTCTGTGGATGGAAGCCAGGAATCCTTGCTCTACATGTTGGTGGGAAAAACGGTCAATGCTGATACTTCTTATAAATAGATACAGAAAAAAAAAAACATAGTTTGACTGAACACAGGTTATAAAATTATGGCTATTTGTGAGAACCATTTACTCCTGGAGCTGATAACAATGCTCCATGATTATGATGTACACACCCAATAGAGTTTTGTCGTAAGTTTTATTTAATATCGGTAAATTTTGTCCACAAATGCTCAGCATTTCATGGAACGCAGAGCATCGACATCTTATTACTTTAGAAAAGGTAAGGGGACTTTTTTTTATTAATAAATTCACAGACAGTTTAGAGGTTTAAAAAGTGAGATCAGAAAATCAGTACGAAGGTGGAGGTCAAATGGAACTCAACTGTCACTTTTTAATGAAATTATGAAGATAAAAACCAGATTGAAGGGGCCAAGTAGAAGTTGTTTGAGAGAAATAAGAAAGTGGCAGTGCTGATTCATGTCGGACAAGGCAGACCAAGAAAGAAAGAAAAGATCTGGCATTAACTGTTATTAGTATATGCATTCTTCAGCACAGGCTTAGATGTAGGTATGTGCACATAAAGAAATTAGGCAAAGAAATAAGACATTGGTGCAATTTCCCCATTATTGATAATGAAAACTTATGCCATTTCTATCAACAATAAATAAAAATATTGTTTCTTATTAGTTAAAGGAATTCAAAATCTAAATTGTCAGCCCATCACTGTAGTAAGCAAAATTGTTGGTGTAAGAAAGAAAAGACGAGAATATTTAATGAAAATCAGGCACTGGTATCATTCACTGAAATTAAAAATAAATATCCAGTATATTTCTCCAGAAGTCTTTTGACTTTTGGAATCAACAGTTTCCCCAACTCTTAAGAAAACTGGCCCAGTCTCATGACATGTGCAGGCACTATAAAAATACCTCCACGTAGGTAAAAGACCTGTTCTCTGAAAATTATAAGTCATTGAAAAAAGAAATGGAAGAAGATACAAATAAATGGAAGCATATATCGTGCTCATGGGTAGGAAGAAGTAAAATCATTAAAATGGCCATACTACCCAAAGCAATCTACAGATTTAATGCAATCCTTATCAAAATACCAATGGCATTTTTCAGAGAGCTAGAACAAATAATCTTAAAATTTATATGGAACCATAAAAGATCCCGTATTGCCATGACAATCTTGAGAAAGAAGAACAAAGTTGGAGGTATCACACTACCTGATATCAAACTATACTACAAGGCTACAGTAATCAAAACAGCATGGTACTGGCATAAAAACAGATACATAGCCAGTAAACTCTCTGATACTGCTAACAGTAATTTCTTTTCAGACATATTTCCTCGGGCAAGGAAAACAAAAGAAAAAATAAACAAATGGAATTACATCAAACTAAAAAGTTTTTGTACAGCAAAGGAAATCATCAACAAAACAAAAAACAACCAACTGAATGAGAGAAGATATTCACTTATTGTACATCTGATAAGAGGTTAATATCCAAAATATATAAAGAATTCATACAACCTAACAACAAACAAAACAAACAATCCAATTTAAAAATGGGCAGAAGAGCTGAACAGGTATTTCTCCAAAGAGGAAATACAAATGACCAACAGACATACGAAAAGATGCTCAAGGTTACTAATCATCAGATTTAGTTAAAACAACAATGAGATATCACTTCACACTTGTCAGAATGGCTATCATTGCGGGGGCTAGAAGAATGGGGTGAAAGGTTAAAGAAGTACAAATTAGTAGTTGTTAGATGGTCACAGGAATGGGGAGCATGGCATAGAGAATGCAGTTAACATTAATGTAACGGCTAGGTGTAGAGCCAGAGGAGAGTAAGAGCATTTAGGGAGATCATTTAAAAAACTATATAAATGTCTAACCAGTGTATTGTATACTTGAAACTAATAATACAATTAGAAAAAAATATACTTCTATATGATTTTTCCAGTTCCTAAGTTCTGCTAAATATTGGAGTAATATACTTACCAACCCATCTGCTCAAACACTGAATTTTCCTAGAGTCGGAAAGAATAAGATTTATTTTATGTTATATTTTAATTTAGATATCTTTTTAAAAGTGGATGGGGCGCTTGCATATTTGACTAGTTTCTTCAATGAATTTTATAAAAATAAGAATCTCAGCCCCAAACTGCTCACGAAAAAACAAACAAACAAACAAACAAAAACCAGAATGCACTCCAACATGAATGCTAGGATTCCTGAATGTGATTTTAATACATTTAGGGACAAAGGTTTTTTAACAAAGTTAACGAACAATATCCAAAATGTGAAATAAATTAAGTATACAAATTTAAAACTCATAATCTTTTGCAGCTTCTTAGAGATAAGACATCTTGTATTCTGAAATAATCTAGGAAAGTTTTAAGAGGAAAAGTCAGGATTACTTTAAGCCTAGGTTTCTGTAAACGGCACTTGTGAGGAAAGGAATTGTGTCACAGAGTCAAAGTGCAGAAGAGCAAGGTTCTAGTCTTATTTTTACTAACGAGCTCTGGAGTGCTGGGAAAGACATGTGCCCTCTCTGCTGTTAGGTTTCTTCATCTGTACAAAGAAACACTAAACTGTTTGATTTCTAAGGTGCTATCCACTCTAGGTTTCCCAAAATCGGAGTCAGAATCTTAAGAAAGATGCAGATGTACACACATTTTAGACATGCAGATACAGGTATAAGATACAATCACGACTTCAATGCTTTTTTTGTTTTTGTTTTTGTTTTTTTTTTACAGTTCGAAGCTTGACAAACATACTACCAGCACTGTCCCTTTTTGAACACAGGTGAGAACTATTATCTGTGCCTCTCTCTGCATCTCTCCTCTCCTCATTTCCAATACTCTCCATTATCTAAGCACAAGATTCCAGAGATGGTTTCTCCTACTAGATTCAAATTTCTCATTGTCTAGTACATTCCCCTTTGCATGATTCCCCTTTGCATGGTGGCAGTATATTTTTGCAAGAATTTTGGAAAATGATGTTCAATCATTTTACATACATATAAGAATTTATTAGTGATAAAATATCTCACAAATCTTCCTTACAGAAGAACTAAAAATAATATATGTAGGAGGTGGAGCTTAATGACCCTCCATTCCAAGAGCGAGTTAGACTTTGCGACCAAGTTCCAAAGACTAGACAGAGGAGGGAAAGGAATAAGTAGTAACTGTATAGTGGTGAAATCTGGCAGATACCACTGTGACCAAAGATGAAGGTTAGCATCACCAGTGATATCATGTGGTATCATGTGCCTCGATGGAACAAAAAGGGCACTTCACCTCTGTGGCATTCTTTCCAAAAACATATAATTTCAGTTAATTATGTGAAAAATGACAGATAAACCATTCTACAGGATACTCGGCCATTATTCCTCAAAACTGTCAAGGTTATGAAAAACGAGGAAAGATTGAGAAGCTGAAACATAATCAGAGAAGGAAGGGAAAACATGACAAATAAAAGCAGCATAGTTGCCTGGATTGGATCCTGGAAGAGAAATAGGATATTAAAGGAAAAGTCTAATGAAATCCAAACAAACTCTGGAGTTAACAGTTAAAATAAATAAATAATTATTATTATTCAAATAAAAAATCTCATGCAGTATCCACACAGCTTTTTTTGCTTAATACGGACACATAATTTATCTTTTTTAAATCTTTGCAATAATCCTGTGACAAAGGCACTAGTATTTTCATTCTATGGATGAGGAAAGTAAAGCTCATTACAGTTTAAAAGATTCATTAACAATAGACAGCTAATAGGTACCAGAGTTAGAATGTACTTTTACACAACCATATTTACCACTGGAAGTTCTATTAATGTCTACTAGAGCTATAAATTCATTTTATATGGCCTGCAGCCCCACTTTTTATTCTCAGAGTCAGCCTACAGCCAATGCATTTCCAGAACTTTGAGATCAGAAGACAGCTTGTAAGATACCCAATCACTTACAATGCCTCCTCCTTGATAGAAAGCTATTCCAGAATTAATATCCCTTACCTGAATGACATTCAGGTAAGACATGCCCTAACTCATCTGGTCTCTATATATTCCCCTTCTTTTCCTAGCCATACATATCTCATTAACACCTTTCTCAAGGTTTATTGTTTTCTTAAGTGCTGCAAAGAAATCCCTTCATTAGCAAAGAGACTGAGACAAATAATAGCAGCTACTAATGAAATATATGATGAAACTAGAAGCCAAACTTTATTTTTTACGATTTAGGTACCAAGTTACAAAAATATACTTTTTAAGTATAGCTAATAGTGACATCACTTAAATATAAGAAATCTCTTCTAGGTCACATGTTTTTCTTAATAAGTGTATACAGACTACAGATTGCTTTAAAATACACCTTACTATATATGTTATTTTCCCCCATGTCTTTAAATGATTTCCAGGACTCTATTCTTTATTTCTGAATCACTGTCAAGTTGCAGTAATTCTAGGTCTGGTTATTTAACTTTTCAGTGAAGAGTGCATTATCCTGAATAAAAAATTAATAAATCTATGACAAAGAGTTAAAGTTAGCACAAATAAGATCTCAAAGCTACAGAATTATTAATCTTTTCTAATTTTAACACCCTTCTTTTAAGCAAGCAAACTATGAAAGTTATATAGAAAGACCCACTTACAGACATTATTTTAAACTAACGGTCCTTTTGTCTGTATATGTATGTATGTATGTATGTGTGTGTGTGTATATATATATTCATATCCTATTGGTTCTGTTTCTATACACCCCCTCAATATTATAATACCATAGATTCTTTTTGGAATGTGAACTATGAAGAACAGCAGTTGAATATTTATGAATATTAAGATCTCTTTTATTGAATTGCCTCATGCTCATGCAAAGTCACGAAGTGAATATCCACGTCTCAGTGTTGTGTGTTAGATACTCATTAACCTAAGAAACATGAGCCTTATCCTTGAGAATTTACCATTTAAGATATGAAACTGACACCAACTATCAGAGAAGGTAACAGTGCTAAAGAAACACTGAATGGGTCACTGAATTCACTAAGACCAAGTAAAATGTTAGTAAACTGGCCCTCAACTAATCATGAGCATCAAGCATCACAGGTTTTTCAAGGCTGGAAATTGCATTTGGAATAAGCAGGTGAAAATGTGGCCAGAGACTCAAAAGAACACTGAGTTCTTGGTCTTAAGAGAGGTGCCCAAGTGATGGTGAGTTGTGCCAGAATGCCGATCCAAATCCTCATGGAAACATATGATACTCAAGATGGGCCAAGTTTTATTTTTTAATATCTCAGCTTCCAGTTGGCAACAAAAAACTCTGTGCCAGCTGCTGAGGAAATAATGTGCCGGGAGCTGGCAGCCACTGGCACTTGGAAAGCCAACAGGTATGGATGCACAATGGATACTAAGGTTCTGGTGCCTAGAAGGCAGAGGAGGGGGAGGGGAGCAGAAGAACTGTCCCAGCCTATGGTCCAGCAGGGCGGCACTGTGCTAGGCAGCCTTCTTATAATTAATTAGAAGAAAAGAAGAGCAACTCAGAGTCAGCTCCAGCCATGCTGGATAAAGCGAATGTAGGGGCTGTACTCCTCATCAAGTAGGTGTTGGACTACATTCCCCAACATCTGGCAAAAGAACAATGGTAAGCATCTGGAAAATGCAAAGAACACTTTCCTGCCACATTAACATAGCTTTTGGGACATAGCAAGCTGATTCTGAGGTTATGACTGGAGTCAGAAAGATGCAGAAGTGGGGTAGAGGGCATAAGGATGTCTCGGCTCAGACTGTCATAACAAAATATCACAGACTGAGTGGCTTAAACAACAGAAATTTATTTTCTCACAGTTCTGAAAGATGGAAGTTCAAAATCAGGGGTCAGCATGGTTTCATTCTGGTGAGAGCTCCCTTCCTGGCTTGCAGACATCTATCTTATTGCTGTTTCTTCACATGACAGAGAGAGAGAGAGAGAGAGAGAGAGAGGAAGAGGAAGAGGAAGAAGAAGGAAGAAGAAGAAGGAGGAGGAGGAGGAGGAGGAGAAAAGGGAAGGGAAGGGAAGGGAAGGGAAGGGAAGGGAAGGGAAGGGAAGGGAAGGGAAGGGAAGGGAAGGGAAGGGAAGGGAAGGGAAGGGAAGGGAAGGGAAGGGAAAAGAGAAAACTAGCTTTCTGTTGTCAATTCTTCTCAGGACATGAACCCCATCATAAGGGCACTCCTGCATGACTTCATCTAAGCCTAATTCACTCCCAATGGCCCATCTCCAAATTCTATCACACTAGGGGTTTGAGCTTCAACATAAAAACTTGATGGTGGAGACACAAACATTCAGGCCATAACAAAGGGAGATAGAAAGAAAATGGGGAACCTGGGCTCTGGTGATACAAAAGGGACAGAGAGAAATCAGGCAGGGATAGAAAGGTGCCTGTAGGTTGAGGTATAATTGGACTCAAAAACCAAGAAGTAGATCTGGGTGGAGAGTGGCCTTCCTTTGGCTCTTCAACCCTGTCTCTGCCCCTCTTCTCCCACACACAGCTCTTCTTTCACCATACTCTTCTGGCTTCTGTTGTCAAAACAGAGATGGGGAAATACAAATTTTCCAGAATAATATTTTGACAGTGCATAAAAATCATGAACATAAAGTTAATGACCATACTTGGAAGTTAAGTCAAAGAGTGATTTATATTTTTTGTCAAAGAAAAACAATAGATGGTTTTTAAATAACATCCTCAAATAAAGGTAGACACAGAGCAGACCACCTGTGTTCTTACCTCCTCCATAATCCTCCTCTTAGCTTTTCCTTCCCCAAGCTGTGGTCAGGCAGGGCATCTGTTACAGCACTGAGTTACAGGACATTGCTAATCGATTACACAGTCACAAACTGATTAAGTCAAGCTTTTAAAAAAGAATGATCCCTTTCAAAAACAAAACTAGAGGACTGGGGAAAGCTAGGAAACATCTCTTCTTGCTAAATTCTGTTCTAGATATTCACAACTATTGCCAGCATTGGTATGGCCAACTAAAGGAAGAAAAATGAACAAATAAAACAATGAATATGTGTTTCTGAAAAGAGGTGATGCATTTAAAAAACACAAAATAGATTAAGGATATATAAAGAAGAAGTGATATTGAGACTGGCAGGAGGGGCAGAGACGTGAAACGGGCTGGTCCCACATCATATGTGGCAGTTAAACATCAGAAGAGATATCTTAGCTATAGAGATGCCCCCAAGGAATGAGAGGACCCAGCCCCCCAACAGGGCTCCCTAGCCCAGGGTTCCAGTGCAGGTGAGAGGAGTCCCCACAGAATTTGGCTGTAAAAACTAGTGGGGATTCTGACCTTTAAGGTGAGACAGAGGGCAGCCGGAAACCCGGATGTCCCCTGATAAGGCTCATGCACAGACTCATTCACTCACAGGCACTTACCCTGGGCTCTGGTGAAGGGACAGCAGCTCAGGAAGTACCACAGACATACAGGGAAAGACTGATTTATGTGGCTTGAGGGTGAGGGCTAGAGGGGGAACCACCATTATCTCTGTGTTGAGCCTACAGGTGGGCGCCATCTTGCCTGTGTTGAGCCCTCCCCCCATACGGACAAATCTGAATCTGCATTGGTCTGGAGAGCTCCATTTGCTCCACCTCCTGACTCCTTGAGGACCTGCCCCACACACTTGCAAATTGATGGTGGCAATTTCATGGCTGG
>NW_006436298.1:36059440-36061604 GCF_000325575.1 Pteropus alecto | reverse complement strand
GGCTCTCGCACCTTGGGAACACATGTGCCAGTGGCTATAGGCTAAGTACTGGCACAAAATCTGAATCTGCACTAACCTGGTGAATACAACTTGCCCCAACCTACTGACTCCCTGGGACCCTTCCTCACCCAACTTGCATACCATTTGAGGATCTTTCAGCTGCTGAGCCTTAAAGGCATCTAGCAGGCAGAATGAGGTCTCAGGGTGCCCTGGGCCTTTTGCTGAGCTTCCCCAGGCCAGCCTTGATTCACCACGTGGCCTCTCCCACATGCATCCAGGTGCAGCACAGGCAGCAAGCAACCACAATAGCTTTGTAGCTCCTACCAGGTAGCCCCAGGCCAGTCACAGGCAGCAACTGACCTTGGCCTGCACAAGAGGCCCTACAGGGGGCTCCAGAACCAATACACCTGAGAGCTATTGTCAGACCTCAACAGAACATCATCTGATTAGCTCCTCAAGCAGCATACCCAACGGGTGGTTTCAACAGGCACATAAGCCCACTCCATGGGGTCAACCCCCACACAGCAACTCAGATGCTGTGGGTCTGGCCAGTCTTCACAGCCAGACAGCTTGAGAGTCAATCCTACTCACTGACATATTGACAGCAATCAAGACTCAGCTACAACATGAGGGCAAATACAATAGACACAAGGTACACTCCTGGAACACCCAGCACAGATGATCAAGTAGATTGCTCCACTGGGCCACACAGAACACCTACTACATAAAGCCACCTAGCTAAGACTGGGAGATCTAGCAGATCTACCTGATACATAGAAATGAACACAGAAAGGCAGCAAAATGAGAAAATATGGAAACATTTCCCAGAAGAAAGAACAGGAGAAAACTCCAGGAAAGGAATAAATCAAATGGAAGCAAATAGCCTATCAGATACAGAGTTCAAAACACTCAACGAACGTAGGGGAAGAATAGATGGTCCTAGTGAGAACTTCATCAAAGCCATAGCAGGCATAAAAAAGGACATAGAAACAATAAAAAAGAACCAGTCAGAAATGAAGAATACACTAGAAGGAATCAACAATAGATTGGATGAAGCAGAGGATTGAATCAGCGATTGAGAAGATAAGGTAGCAAAAAATACCCAATCAGAACAACAAAAAGAAAAGAGATTAAAAAAAATGAAGATCATTTGAGACCTCTGGGATAACATCAAGCGTAACATTTGCATCATAGAGGTACCAGAGGAAAAGAGAGATAGCAAGGGATTGAGAACCTATGTGAGAAAATAATGACTGAAAACTTCCCTAACCTGGTGAAGGAAATAGATATACAAGTTCAGGAAGTACAGAGAGTCCCAAATAGACCACACCAAGACGCATCACAATCAAAATGGCAAAATTTAAAGACACAAAGGGAATCCTAAAAGCAACAAGAAAAAGATAACTACTTACTTACAAGGGTACTCCCATAAGATTGTCAGCTAATTTCTCAACAGAAACTTTGTAGATCAGAAGAAAGAAGTGACAGAAAATATTCAAAGTGATGAAAAGCAAGGAATACTCTATCCTAAACCAAGAATATTCTATCCAGTAAGCCTATCATTTAAAATTGAAGGAGAAATAAAGAGCTCCCAGACAAGAAAAAGCTAAAGGAATTCATCACCACCAACCCAGTATTATAAGAAATGTTAAAGGGACTTTTTTCAAAAGAAAAAGTGGGAGAACATAAATATGAATAATAAAATGGCGTTAACTACATACCTATCAATAATCACTTTAAATGTAAATGGATTAAATGCTCCAATTGAAAGACATAGGGTAGCTAAATGCATAAGAAAACAAGAACCATGCATATGCTGTCTACAAGAGACCTACTTCAGATCGAAAGACACACAGGTTGAAAGTAAGGGGATGGAAAAAGATATTTCATGTAAATGGGAATGAAAAAAAGCTGAAGTAGCAACACTTATATCAGACAAAACAGACTTTAAAACAAAGGTTATAAGAGACAAAGAAGGATGTTACATTATGATAAAAAGATCAATCCAACAACAGGATATAACTCTAGTAAATGTTTATGCACTCAACATAGGAGCATCTAAATACATAAAGCAAATATTGACCAACATAAAGAGAATGATTGACAGTAATACAGTCATAATAGAAAACTATAACACCAATGGACATATCTTCCAGACAGATAA
>NW_006436298.1:36048841-36059424 GCF_000325575.1 Pteropus alecto | reverse complement strand
ACACTCTAGACCAGATGGATTAATTGATATTTGTAGAGTGTTTCACCCCAAAGCAGCAGAATTTATATTATCTCAAGTTCATGTGGAACATTTTCCAAGATAGACTACATGTTAGGCCACAAAACAAGTCTCGGTAAATTCAAGAACACTGAAATCATATCAAGTGTCTTCTCTGACCACAAAGATATGAAATTAGAAATCAATTACAAAACAAAAACAAAAACAAAAATAAAACAAAACCGAAAAACATACAACATATGGAGGCTAAATAACAGGCTACTAAATAATGAATGGGTTAACAGTGAGATCAAGGAAAAAAATCAGAAGATCCCCTGAGACAAATGAAAATGAAAACACGATGACCTAAAATCTATGGAACACAGTGAATGCAGTCCTAAGAGGGAAATTCATAGCAGTATAAGCGTACCTCAAAAAAACAAGAAAAATCTCAAATAAACAAGCTAACCTTACACCTAAAGGAACTAGAAAAAAAAAAACAGCAAACAAAGCCCAAAGTGAGTAGAAGGAAGAAAACAATAAATATCAGAGTGGAGATAAACAAAATAAGTCTAAAAAATACAAACTATCAGTGAAACCAAGAGCTAGTTCTTTGAAAAGATAAAGAAAATTGATAAAACTTTAACCAGACTCATCAAGAAAAGAGAAGACCCAAATAAATAAAATCAGAAATGAAAGAGAAGTCACAACTGACTTCACAGAAATTCAAAGTATTATAAGAAAACGCTATGAGCAATTAATTACATGCCAACAAACTGGACAATGTGGAGGAAATGGATACCTTCCTAGAAACATACAATCTTCTAAGACTGAGTCAAGAAGAAACAGAAACTCTAAAACAACTGATTACTACTAACAAAATTGAATTAGTAATCAAAAACCTCTCAACAAAGTACTGGACTACATGGCTTCACACCTAAATTTTACCAAAGAATTTATTCAAAGAAAAGCTAACATCTATTCTTCTCAAACTATTCCAAAAAATTCCAGAGGATGGAAGGCTCCCAACATCATTTTATAAGCCCACCATTACCCTGATTCCAAAACCAGACAAAGAAATTACAAAAGAAGAAAATTATAAGCTGATATCTCAGATGATCATAGATGCAAAAATTCTCAACAAAATATTAGCAAAACGAATTCAGCAATACATTACAAAGATCATACACCATGATCAAGCTGGATTTTTTCCTGAAATGCAAGTTTGGTATAAAAATCTGCAAATCAATTAATGTGATACACCATATTACCAAATTGAAAGATAAAAATGATATGATCATATCGACAAATGCAGAAAAAGTGTGTAACAGAATCTAGCATTCATTTATGATAAAAACTCTCAGCAAAGTGGGAATAGAGGGAACATACCTCAACGTAATAAAGGCCATATAAGATAAACCCACGGTTAACCTCATAATCAACAGGGAAATGCTAAAATCATTTTTCTTAAGATCAGGAACAAAACAAGAATATCCACTTTTACCACTTTTATTCACCGAATATTGGAAGTTCTAGCTATAGCTATCAGAAAGAAAAAAAAAAAGTCACCCAAATTGGAAAGGAAGAAGTAAAACTATTTATTTGCAGATTACATGACAGTATATATAGAAATTCTTGAAGAGTCCACCAAAAAACTGTTAGAACTGATAAATGAATTTAGTAAAGTAGCAGGATACAAAAATTAATATTCAGAAATCCATCGAATTTTTATGCACCAATAATGAACTATCAGAAAGAGAAATTCAGATAACAATCCCATTTATAATTGCATCAAAAAATGAAATACCTAGGAATAAATTTAACCAAGGAGGTGAAAGATCTGTACTTGAAAAGTTGAAGTCATTGAAGAAAGAAATTGAAGACGATACAAATAAATGGAAGCATACATTGTGTTCATGGACAGGAATAATCAATGTCATTAAAATAGCCATACTTCTCAAAGCAATCTATAGATTCAGTGCAATCTCTATCGAAATACCAATGGCATTTTTACAGAACTAAAACACATAACCCTAAATTTATATGGAACTATAAAAGACCTCAAATAGCCACAGCAACCTTGAGGAGGAAGAACAAAATTGGAGGTATCATGCTACCTGATATCAAACTATACTACAAGGCTATAGTAATCATAACAGCATGGCATTGGAGTAAAAACAGGCACACAGATCATGGAACAGAATAGACAATAAATGGTGCTGGGAAAAGTAGAAAAATAAAAAAATGAAACTGGACTACCTTCTTATACCATATACAAGAAAGAATAAACTCAAAATGGAATAAAGATTTAAGTGTAAAAACCAAAACTATAAAACTCTTAGAAAAAAACATAGGCAGCAAACTCTCTGGCATTGCTCTTAGTAATATTTTTTTCTGATACATCTTGGGCAAGGGAAACAAAAGAAAAAAAAATGGAACTACAACAAACTAAAAAGGTTTTTTTTTGCACAGCAAAGGAAACTATCAACAAAATGAAAGAAAACCTGCTGAATGGGAGAAGATATATTCATCAATGATACATCAGATGATGAGTTGAATCCTAAATTTATAAAGAACTCATACAACTCAATAACAAAAAAAAAAAACCCCAAAAATCCAATTAAAAAATGGGCCAAGAACCTGAATAGGCATTTCTACAAAGAGGACATACAGATGGTCAATAGATATATGAGAAGATGCTCAGTGTCACTAACCACAGTATCACCTCACACCTATCAGAATGGCTATCATCAATAAATCAAAAAACAAGTGTTGGCAAAGATGTGGAGAAAAGGGAATGTCAACTCCAACTGAAAAATAAAAATTAAAAATAAATAAATGAAAAATTAAAAGTACAAAATAAAAATAAAATTATTCAAGGACCTAGTCATACATTTACAAAGTCTTTGCAGCTTCACAGAAATTCAAAGTATCATCTCCCTCAGATCCCCCACTTACTCCAAAAGTTGCTCTGTCTCCTGAATACACAGTAAAGAGCCAAGGTAATCATCCAGGGAATTCAGCTGGAAGAAAACACAGATGTGCAGATACTTGTGGCTAGATGGGGCCTTAGAGGTAAATGATCTAATCACAAATGGTAATACTATTCCCAATCACTCAGAGATGGGAGCCCTTTAAGAGAGTACAGACTGATAAAAGAGCCCCTTGAGTTTCAAAAGACTTTCAATTACAGAAGCTCTGCAGGTACAACTGACTCACACAACAAATATTTACTGAGTGCTGCTCACTGCATCCAGGCATTGCTCTAGGTGCTGGGGACACAGCAGTGAACAGAGGCTTGGCCCCTAACAGCTTACATTTCAAAGAGATGGCCACAGGCATTCAATAAGTAATTTCACAGAGTGCTGGTTTAGGAGATAAATATCCTGAAGAAAGAGAGATTTAAGTCCTGCTCATTTTTCTGCTGCTGTTCACCTAACATTTATTCATTTACTCACTATTTCGCAAATATTTATTAAGCACTTATGGGGGACAGGCAGGAGGCTGAAGAATAGGCTCAGTAATGGAGATAAAAGATGGATAAGATACAGCATTTCTCCACCAGAGGAGCAGATTCTCTGGTGAAGACCACAAAGCATTTATTTACCTGTAAGACAATAAACATGGAACAACCGGAGAGCCAGGAAGTGGGAAAAATCTTCTGCCTGGGAGGTAAGATGGCTATTCTGGAGGAATTAAAAGGGCAAAGGCATTTCAGTCTAAGAAAGTTTTATGCACACTATACAGATTTGATCCATGAGGGATCCTTGAGGCCTAGGCAGATATTGTGGAAAGAGAACAAGCACCGGAGTCTGACAATACTGAGCTTGAATCTCAGCTCCACTCTCATTCCCAGCTGTGTGAGTTTAGACAAGCTGCTTGACCATTCTGAGCCTTATCCTCATCTGAAAAATGGTGCTGGTGATGATCACCCTGTTATATTATTGAAATAATTAGCAACACACATACGACAGTAAAACCACAATATCAAGCTCCTGGTAAACACTCCAGGCTGGTAATCAGAAGTGGTGGACAATTGGTTGGGCAAGCAAGTTGGGGTCAGATGGCTAAACGGGACATGTAAACTGGACTTAGTATTCCCTCTATACAGACCTAATTCCGAATCAATATCCCCTATCTCCCACCTGTGCCCTGTCTTAGGAATAGTAAGCTTCTGTGCCAGCTACGGAGCTAAATGTTTTTACATACATAAGTGATCTCATTTCATCGTCATAGCAAACTTGGGAAGGACATACGACCATGATCATTTTACAAATGAGGCTCAGTGAAGTTCAGTGTTATGCCCAAAGGTACACAGCCATTATGTAGCAATTTTATCCTACCTGTTTTCCTATCTGCATCCTGTATCATCTCCCTCAGTTTTTGTCTTAGTTCCTGCCTTACTCACCCCCACCGACTCAGCTGTCCAGAATAGCCTGGTTGCTGCCTCAGCCTTGAAGCAGTTCTGAGCAGTTCTTGCCTAACTCTTCCCTTGAGCTGCAGCTTCCTGAGGATCACACCCCTCCACCACCTGCCAGCTCAAGCCGGGACCAGCGCTCTGCTTCCCCATCCCGGCCAGGGCCAGAACCTCAGCTGCCCCTGGGGCCTCAGCTCAGCCCTAACATTCCATTTCCTCAGTATTTCAAGATACAAAAACACTGTATTGGTTTGCGATGGCTTACCCTGATAATTTCCTCAGCTTTCCATTTCACTAATGTATCATACACACACATGACAAGTTCTGTTTATTGTTTTTAGTTCGCTTTCAGTTACAGGTTACTCTCAGGAGAACTTCTCAAGAGTTTACCTCACTGAACATTTTTATTAGCTTACATGTTCACACTAAGGGGAGAAAAAAAAGAGGAAGGACCCAGAGTCCCATAGGAGCCACTAAAAATATTTCCACTCATATGATAACTCTTCAGAGGCCTACTATGACTGAATGCTCTAGGCCAGGCCGATTTATTGAATTACATATTTTGAATTAAGTCACATTTAATAACATAGTGCTATTTTCTCAGTGATTGTCCTGACAGGGAGCTTTGGAAATACATGATTCACTTGAATGAACAGATAGCAGTATATTTACAGTCTGTCAAAGATTAAACTTGGACTGATTAGTTGTCACTGCTGAAGAACCACTTTGTACATCTGTTAAAGTCCCAAATGGAAGGTTGTCACTTACTAAGTTAAAACAGTCACAAACTACCTGTCCCTTTCAAGACAGTACAAGTAAGGCAGATCAAGATAAAAAGCGCAATGAAGGGTGAAACGCAAGCCAAGGTCTCTGTTAAACAGTACATAAAGACTTAAAGTAGGGAGAAATCATTTAAATACTGCATTGTAGGTAAAAATAAATGTGTGAATGTAATTGCAGATCTGCTATTCCTTTCTCTTCTTTGTTCTGGTTTGTAATATTAGTCAAATTCTGACTATAATCATAGTCATAATCATAAATCAAAAGAAAATATACTTTTAACAAAGAATGCTACTATAAACTGGCAGAGAAAATAGTTAAGAACGTGTCATATCCATTACATTTTCAGCAGACTATTCCAATCAGAGGGTTGTTCAAGCCTTTTTTATTTTTTAAGGAATATTTTTGTACCCGGTTAGGTTTTCAACCATATCACCCTGAAGCACGACTTAAGAAGTAATTGAGTGATGACGATGCATTTGTTAACAGGGTTAAACTTGACATTCTGGCACTAATGCCCATAACTCTTCAAGTGCTGCCCACCAAAACTTCAGATCAAAGCAGACATCTGCCTAAGACAGCAATTGTCAAAAGTAACCATAAAGTACGTTAGGCATGTTAAAATTGAGGCTCTTACAAAATAATATGAATTTGGGGTTCAACGACAAAGAAAAACAAAATTCATTTAACCCTCTGCTTGATGAGCAAGCTATATTCCTTTCTTCTTTTTGTTTTCTGTTCTGTGACTTTTTTGGTTACAATGGCAGTAAGTTCTTATCAAAACCTTTTATCAGGTCATCTTAAAATGCATAACAAGTGCACCTATATACCCACTTCCCTTTTCTGTACAAAGACACATTTTGCAATATGATTTCTTTTTTGTTTGTATTTTGATCTATATATATGCTTTTAAATCATTTTCATACAGTAGACAGTTATTTAAATTAAGTAAAAATTTTTATTCAGTATCCACTTATAACTACCATTCTTTGATGCAATAATCATCCGACAAGATGTTTTGAGCACATGCTTCTCCCATTATGTATACTTATGTACCTATAAATGCTAAACATGTGCTACTGAACCAATATGTAGCATGCTTTTTAAAAACATCCCAAAACAAGTCTATGGCCATGCTACCCTGAACAAGCTCAATCCCATCTGATCTCAGAAGCTAAGCAGGGTTGGGCATGGTTAGTACTTGGATGGGAGACCACCTAGGAAGACCAGGTGCTTATAGGCATAAAAAAACAAAAAAATAAGGGATTGTAAGCTGACAAGGTCCTTGCAATCTGTGAGGTCAACCAAGGGTCGCCTTGCCTAAAAAAATTTTTTAAAAATTAAATAAAAAAATAAAAATAAAAACATCCAAAAACAAAAATTAAAAGCAAAAATTAAGAAAAACAGATTTTCTAATGCTTTCCTCTAGCACCCTAGTATATTACACACACCCTGGATGTGGACATCCACTTTGGAGAACTCGGCTTTAATCAAAATGTAAGTGACTGCTTTAGTTGAGTCCTAACGTCTATTCAAAATAAAAAGAAAAGAATAATTCTATTTTTTCAAGAGATTGCTTATGTAAATAGGGTCCCAATTTAAGGACCATCTGAGATATATACTTGGCATATAGAAGGCTTATTTAACATGCAGATAATATTATTAAATGGAAAAAAATAATTATTTAAACTTTACTAGAGACAAATCTTTTATCAATAGTTTTTAGCATATTATTTCATAAGTAAATGTTATTTCAAATATAATAGAAAAACGATCAACTTGAAACCTATTTAATTATTATATACAAAATAAATTACCCTCTAATAAATAGTCTTTGGTTGTGAACGTTGATCATGGTATGGAAATTAATTTAAATACACTTCATGTAAAGTTTCTCCATTTTCAAAAATATGAATGACAAATGGAGCTAGCCAACATGTTACATAGGAAAGAACTGTAACTGTTACAATTGCAATAGATGTATACAAAAGATGAGTAGGCATTTGAAGGTTGTGCCACCTTAAAAGTAATGTCAGGTTGACAATTTCAAAGTGTATGGGAAATTCAAGGTAGTTCCTCTAATAAATGAAGTCTTGTAAGCTGAATTCAGGTAACTGAGGAGAAGCCAGAATTTTAGCTTGACAGATCTAGGTGAGAATTCTGCAAGCCATGGGCTAAGGGTTTCTTGTTTTTGTACAGTCTGCAACTTAAGAATAATTTTTATGTTTTTAAATTTTTTTTAATAAAAAGAATAAGTAGAAAAAGAAAAAAGAAAAATATAATACTTTGTAATGTAAATATTTTATGAAGATCAAATTCACTGTTATGAATAAAGTTTCATTGGAACACAGCCATGTGCATTTGTTTCTGTGTGTCTATTGCTGTTTTCACGCAACCATCCCAGAGTTGACAGTTGGCACACAGAGCATATGGCCCACAAAGCCTAAAATATTAACTGTCCGTCCCATGATGGGCTCTTTACCAAGTCTAGGTAACTGATCTCAGTTCCCTCAGTCCCACATTTGCCCTTTCTTGTCTCATCATAGGCTGTGGGAGGTGGTTTGTCTCTTTCTTTCTTTCTCTCTCTCTCTCCTCTCTCTCTCTCTCTCCTCTCTCTCTCTCTCTCTCCTTTCTTTCCTCCTTTCCTCCTTTCCTCTCTTTCCTCTCTTTCCTTCCTTCTTTCCTTCCTTCCTTCCTTCCTTCCTTCCTTCCTTCCTTCCTTCCTTCCTTCCTCTTTTTTTAACAAACAGTAAATTCTCTCTTATCCCCCTCCCCAGGTTTATGGGTTAATGGCAAGTTCTGAGTCTCACAGCTGCTCCCATAGCCACTTTTCACTTTCGTAATGGTTATTTTCTTTGTTTGCAATTGATATAGATATAGTCATTTTTTTAACATGCTCTCTTTGATCTGACATCAGCTTATCTTCCTAACTTTATCTCCATGACAATGGTCATGTTTTGTAATGTTTGCAAAATAAAACGTATATCCTCCATTTTTCTGTCAGTTTTTGTCTTTTTGTAGAATGCACTTTCCACCTGGTATGCCCTTCCCCTAAACTCTATTTTTTAAAATCCTACCAGCTTTCAAGGTCCATCCCTCCTAGGAAGACACCTCAATCCTCCCAGCTGGAATAATCACTGACTGAGTCATAAAAACTGCAGTGGTTCTATTATCTCTATCTTGCATTAGTTTTATTTATCTATTTGTCTCACATTAAAATTATTGTTGATGCCTTATTAGTAGTAAACTACACTTTTGGAGGCCAAATAGTGTTATATTCAACACATTCATTCAT
This sequence comes from Pteropus alecto, assembly GCF_000325575.1. Lineage (NCBI taxonomy): Eukaryota > Metazoa > Chordata > Mammalia > Chiroptera > Pteropodidae > Pteropus > Pteropus alecto. The sequence goes on along the minus strand of NW_006436298.1, from coordinate 36,050,935 downwards.
TCATACTCTAGCCCCCTCACCCCTTAACACACACACAGACACATGCACACATATACTACCAACATAAATTGACTAACTCATACTTATTCAAAAGGTCAGACTTGTAACAGGACTTTATAGGTGGCACAAAAGCATGGAATTAAATAACAAGGAATCAAATAAGAACATCATTTCAATGGTCCTGATTACATCAGGAAGAAAATCTCAATTTGTGCTACTCTGATTTTAAGCCTGCTAATCTTTGACAATCTCCTTTATAACAAAGAGAGAACAATCCTCAGGCTTGGAGCTTTCTACAGTTAAACATTTCTCACTACAGTTTAATAAAAATGCTTTGTTTTTATTGCAAGGTATTTTTATAATTTGTTTCTATTTGTGGTATGAATACTGGTTTTCAATTTAATAAAAATGAGTATTCTTGATAAGTAAATTTAGGTTAACAAAAGTGAGGTGACTTAAACAAAAATTTTAAGTAAATTAGAGTAAGGTGGTATGCACATATGACATAAATCTTAATGGTATTACCTAGACATGGGAGAAACATTTGGATACAGCAGATACTCAATAAAGCCAAATAATTTTAATCCATCAACCTCCCTGTTGTTAAGTATCTACTGAACTAAAAGAAACTCACGTAAAAGCCAAGCTTTGAGCTTCTGAGACTGTGGTTCTCAACAGGAAAGGGGAGATGAGTAGGAGACCTTTGACAACGTCTAGAGACATTTTTGGTTGTCACAAGTTGGGGGAGGGCTGCTACTGGCATCTAGTGGGTAGAGGCTGGGGGCACTGCTAAACACCCTACAACGCACAGAGACCCCACAACAAAGAATTTTCTGGCCCCAAATGTCCAGAATGCCAAGCTTGAAGAAACCCTTTCTTTAAGAGAAAAGAGAAGGCTCTATACAAACTACTCTTTGCCCATCTTTATAGATCACCCTCTGTCCAGCACTGCTCCTGTCCCTATTTGATCTTTGCCTCTGATAAGATTACTGAGGAAAATCCCCCATCCACATCTTACACTATGTATGTTCCCACACAACCATGGCCCTCCATTAGCAATTAGAATTTTAAAAAATGGACTATATAGTACAGTCCATGTCCTTTACGTGCTAATACTATGCTATCAGTATTTAAATTTAACTTCCTAATTAAACCATTGGAGTTATGAAATTTTCAAATGATCCTGCATTATCAAATAGGGAAAAATAATTAAGATAAAGATGAATATAATTTGACTAAAACCTTGATTTTAGCTGCTATTAATTTCATGTAAAGTTACTCTTTGACTTGAATTATATGATTCACTTGACTCAAATATATTTTGCAGAATAAACCTGACCTTGAAATTTTAAAAATTCAATATTTTTACTGGATATGTTAGCTTTACCAAAAGGGAGTCTAAAGAAAACTACTTTTCAAGCTAGTCCCCCTCTCCAAAAAATCATTAATATAAAAAAACTAGTAGTTGAAACAGTTTACTTGGCTATAACTCTGTACTTCATTCTCAATTGTATTAGTGCAAACACATAAACCACACATGTATGTCTGAGGGTAAAGTGTTTACAAGAAAGTTCTTTGAAGCTATGTTGTGGTTAGTGCTTTCTTTCTCTTTCTCTCTATCTCTTTTTTTTTTTCCAAGTAAAGTTCTCCAGAACAGTTTAGAAGCAGATGGCACCTGTGTCTTTTTTTCTCCAAATTAGGAGTTATTTTTTACCATTGCAACAGTATTTAAATATGGAAAAATAGCGTATTTTTAAAGTAATGATTGTATCCTAGTCTTTACTTGACTTTAAGTCTCTTTATAATGAGTGTATTTTCAAATTCAGCAATTAATATGTATTAACTTCAGTGGTTGGTATAGCTGGGAGGCATTTCATGCCTTCATGCCTTTAAGTTCAAGTTGATTTAACTCCTAATTCTGACACACCTGTGGTTAAAATGATAGTGAAGGTGAAACTGCATCCCTTTCATTTCAGAGGCACAAAATTCTACCAACAGAAAGGCATCATTATTTTCAACACCTACAAGCAACAGAGGTGGCAGTTATCAATACTCTCGCTGTGAAGAAAGGAAACCGACTGCTGAGTGAAATTA
>NW_006436298.1:36044157-36048774 GCF_000325575.1 Pteropus alecto | reverse complement strand
TTCCCTGGGGTCACTGGGACTGAAAGCATCACGTCAGGACCAATGGAGACCAAATCTCAAAGAAGAGGAAGGGGGCATGCCCACCGTGCCTGGCCCATTACGTTATCATTCATTCTCTCTCTTTAAAACCATTCGTTAAGCACCTGCTGAGTCCTGAGCACCGTGCCAGGTGATGAGCACACAATAGTAAACCAGTCAAATCCACAGACTGCCTTCTAGAAGCTTGCAGTCCAGTGTTCCCGGAAAGAGCCTGCGCAGCCCCAGTTTCTATTCTCCTACTTGCAATCCCACGTTGCTCCTGAGTCAACAGCCTGAGAAAAGAATCAGATGCGCAGAGAACAAAAGAGGGAGCAAACAGTTGTATTTTTAATTCCTAGTCAGACAAAAAAACATACCATACCCAAAAGAGCTTAAGATACTAAGTGTAGTGTGGGTGGCAGGCGATCTGTAGCCACCAGCATATACCTTGGAGAGCCCGTGAGGCCCTAAAAGACAGTGTCGGGGAGCGACGGGGAGGGGAACTAAGGGCATGAGGAGTACTGGCAAAGGGGAAAGGGAAAGGGAAAAGAGAGCATCTGATTCCTCACCAGCCAGGAGCACTGGCTGGATCCTTTCCACTAGAAAACTCACACTTTTCATGTTTCCTTACAGGAAGCATTTGGTGGTTATTGCCTGGGGCCAGAGTTCTGTGTTACCAAGTGGAATACACCACTGCTCAGGCCTCCGAATTCCTCTACTCTACAGTGAACATGTCCTGGTCTAGCCTCCTGCCCTCTTTAGCCATTCCAGAGCAGTGCACCCAGCAGATCTTGGGAAGACACGGGAGCTTTACTAAAATGTTTAAAAGGGGAAACCGAATAATGACTTGGTGGCAAACGAGGAGTACTTTTCTCTACAGAGCTGCGCCAATGGAGACCATTCAGTGTTACCAATTGGTCTGCAGGGCATTTTTTCAAAAGGACTCTGCCTCATACTTTAATCTGGCATACTCTGATTTATGAACTAAAACATCACTTTTCAAACTGAGTCACCCCATTAATGGGATGTGAAATCACATGATTCAACCAATATTTTTTAATTAAATAGAATAAAATCAAACAGCATAAAATAGGAAATATTAGAGTACATTTTGCTAATAAGAATAAACATTGCATTATGAAACATGTTTCCAGTTTAAACACACACACACACACTGTTTTCATTTTGTGCACACATATGTCTCACTATCTAAATCTGTTTGGTTCCTGAGGAATAATGCATATAGCAAGGGATCCTATATAATATGCTTCAATAAGATTGTCATATAAATGCATTTTTTAAATTGTGGATCAGGTTGTCAGATTGAAAGAAGCTACAGTTAAGTGGAAAGGAAATTTTAAAAAATTGATTGCAAAATAATTTAACATACTCTTCTTCTTTTGTCCTAATTATCTTTCATTAGGTTTTCTTGAATATTTGTATATGAGACTACATCTAGTTCTTTTAATTACAAACATTCTTTTAATCTCATACAGCAGACAGAAACAAAAGGTGGGAAGTAAAATTGAAAACAGGACATGGGTTTGGATGCACGAGGCTAAATCTCCACCACAAAGCAGGCCAGGCCAAATCCTGTCCTTGTGCCAAACCACTGGACAGAGTCTGGACCAGACACAGGTTCCCTTCTCCCTTGGAAAAGCCATTAAAATGTCAATTTCTCAAATCACTGGGCAAAGGACCAACCACTCTCTAGGATATGGAGCCCTGAATAGAATCATGCCCAATTCATATTTTTAGGAAAAAATGAATTTGTTGGTGTATCATGATTTTTATAAACTTTTTGACAAACGCTATAAAGGAAGCACTATTTTGAAATGTAAATTTAGAACATATTAATTAGTTTGTCCGACACTCTTAAGTAACCCTCCTCACTCCCATTCCCACCCCTCACTCACATCATAAAAAAAAAAAAAAAAAAAAAGCTACCACCTCTGCCCTGGTTTAAATGGCTACGTGTAGATCATTGCTGCCAGCATCATCCAGGAGTTCCAGTGGTTATAGCCTTGGGACTTTAGCTCCTTGAAATTCCCAAACACAGCCACAGGGTGTGTTGCCCTAACATTTATGTGTCCAATGTTCTTGAATTTAGGAGTCGCCAGCTTAAAAAAGATAATTATAATAAAGGAATAACTACTCAGAAATTTTCTTAATCTAGTGGGGATTGTCTACATCCTGGAACTAACCACAGCCATACCACAAAACACCTGGGTCATTCATTGTTCTCTTAGCATTTTAATGGCAACTTGTTATTTAATAAGTTAAATGTTTCAGCTTTAGACTCAGGCAGAGTTAACCCAAGACGGAGTAAAGACTTGAAACCTACTGTTTCAACTTTATCACTAGTGAAGGAAGGAAGAGGACTTTTGTCACTCAGGCAGTACCTATAATTCTGTTGCATTCTCTGGCTTTACAGATTCATAGTAATTATATCTGTAACACTAATTGTTTTATGTTTTAGGTTTTTAAAAAACCTTTGATCTTGAACTGATAATATTTCTCAAATTCTCAACCAAATGGAGTAAGCAGGCACCTCACCAACACTGCCATCTACAGAAAATTTAACACACACAACTACTGAAAAACAAGCAAAAGTAAGAATTTTAAGTTTTCTCAAAATATTTTAATTCTGTGATTTTCAAGCTAATCAAACCACTAGGTATCAGAGTGAGAGTCTTAGTAAAATGTAATTGATTTAATTTGTTCTCCAAAATGTACTGTAAAATATAATACCACACTTTTTTAAAAAAAAAAAAAATCAACTTCAAATTCCTTAGGTTTTTCCTAAGGAGTCTACCATCCCATATATGTGTACAATTGGCAGTTTATTTTTTTCTAACCATTTTCCCAGTCCTCGTATTAAGTAAATTTCCTGAGTTTCCTGATGGTGAAGCTTATTCATAAAGATAACATGTGCTAATGATAAGTCAGAGCCAAGTTGAGGCATCTGGGGTAAACGTTATTCAGAAAGCAGTTAGACTTGGTGGTGGGACAGTCCCTGTAACACCAACAGGCACTTCCTCTTCTAGGTGATAGTTTCTAAAACACCAAGTAAACAATTTTAAGTAGATTAGCTCTTTAATCAGAAATTTATACTGCTCCACTGTAGCTCACCATAAATTATAGTAGGTTTCAAGCCTTAAGAAAGGAGACATTTCATTTTCAACTTACTAGTGGATGCCTAGAACATCAGATCTTCATATGAACGTTGAAAAACTTGATCAAATCAGCATGTTTATGCATGCATTATCCAATGCTCAAATATTTTGGAATATTTTTAAACAGTGACAAACTACTAAATTTTCATTCAGAAGTTATTGCCTTTCTTATACACTTTGTGTACTCCATGAGCCATTAATAGTAGTGACAAATTGGAGGGAGGTGACACATACACCTTTTCACTAAGTACCAACATCCAGAATCCTGCACTGTGGTCTTTGATGACATGAAAAAAGAAAGAAGGAAAGAAAAGGAAAGAAAGGAAGAAAGAAAGAAAAGAAAGAAAGAATGGAAGGAAGGAAGGGAGGGAGGGAAGAAGGAAGGAAGGAAGAAAGGAAAAGAAATTGGCAGTTAGCTAAAACTCTTTCCAGCAAAAAGAAAATAGAAAATAAAATTGCAAAGTAGTATTAAGCTTCAACTTGTCAGCAGTTGAAATTATATCTTCAGATTCCCTATCATAAAGGGCCTGAGTCTAAAATGAGCGTTGAGAAGAACTCTCTCTACCTATGGATAATAGAAAGGAAAGAAGGGGAAAGGAAGGAAGGAAAAGAAAAAATAATAATTTTCAATAGATAGAAGTATGAGAACATATGGCACCATTCACATGATAAAACTACCGATTTCAATCTTTAGAGGAGGGATAGGGGACATTTCTGCAACCCCCAGGGAGATGGCTTTTTGCATACATAAATGAAGTAAGTCACTCCAGCACATGAAAGAAAAGCAGCAAAACTCTTCTAATTACCACTGCTTGGACCCATGTGCTTCTTTTTCTTTAGAGGCACACAGTTCATTATTCTGCCATCAACTCTCTTAAATGATTCATTCGCCCCTTCACTCCGAGCAGACTGCAGGGAAGCTAGTGTTTGAGTTTAATTTCTAGTGCCTCTTGCTTTAGGGAGGTTGCTAAGAGGAAGGAGGAAGAATCTAATTTAATAATTCTGTCAAGATTTGGAGGGGGACCTTCCGCCCCCACCCCAAAAAATAACTAGACAAACAGGACCCTCTGGCAAGCTATAATTCCGAGCAAAGACACCGATTGGAAAAGCTGGGCCCACGTGCGGTGGGAGCTGTCACCCAAGGGAAGTGGCAGCCGGCGAGGAGGAAGGAGGTTGGAGGAGAGTCAGGTTGCTGCCAGAGAGTCGCAGCTGCACGGGCCTGGGCGCTCCGGGGAACACTCGACTCTCACTTGAATGGTGCTTAGTTCTCTCCCTGACACTAGGCGGAGAGAAATCAAAGGGCAGGGAGGCCGGCTCCCACATCTTCGGGGAAGGGACATCCCTGAGAAAGGGACAGCCCTGGGCGCGTCGCGGACTTCCCCAGAAGCCCCAGCCCGCGCGCAGGGCTCCGGGCTCCACCAGG
>NW_006436298.1:36007823-36044138 GCF_000325575.1 Pteropus alecto | reverse complement strand
TTACCGTCCCAGTTCCGACTCCACCTCGAAGAAATCGCTCAAAGCATCCCTGTTGGAGCCGTCGATCCAGTAATCCGGGACGAGGGTCCCGGCCCCTGGGGCCACACTGGCGGTGACCGAAGAACAGGACGAGGCCGAGCACGAGGGCACCGTGACTTTGAGCATCTTCGCGGCGGGACTCCGGAAGCCGCCGCCGCTGTCGCTGCCGCTGCCGCTGCCGCTGCCGGAGCAAGAAGCTCCGCCGCCCGCCGCCGCCTGCGAACGCCGGAGCGGGAGGTGGCGTCCTTCACATACACGCACACGCCCACCGCCACCACCTCCCACGGCGCCCTCGGCTGCGCTCCAGCTGCGGCTCCCTTTCCGCACGCTCGGGAGGGAGGGTGGGCGGAGAAGGGGGCGAGGAACTGGGAGAGGGTGTGGAGGGAGACCCGAGTCGCCGCCAGCGGGAGAGAGTAGAGGCGGAGGCACTGCGAAGGAGAGAGATTCCCTCCCCCTCCGCTCCCTCTCTCTCCACTTCCCCTCCTCCCTTCGCCGAGCCTTTCCAGCCCCCCTCCGTTTTTCCCTTTCTCCCTCTCTGGCAGTGGCTGCGGCGGTGCCGGCTTAGGGCGGCTCCGGATGCGGGAGCTTGGGGAAGGCACTAGGACCAGAGCATCATCCCACGCGCCCTCCCGCGGGAGCCAGGAGCCTGGAAGAGACCGAGCGCAGCGGGACGCTAGCTCCGAGAGTGGCGTGCGCCCTGCGCGCTCTAGGAGCACATGGATCCTGGCAACCCAGCAGGTGAGAAAGGGACTTGGCTGTTGGCACAACTCATCCCTTCTTGAGCGCCCTGGTGGCGAGTCCCTCCCACCAGCTAACCAGTCATCCCTTGTTCGTCCCTCTAACAAAGCTTATATATTGGTGGCTGGGGAGGGTGTCCTGTGGTCGCTTATCCTCCAAGGTTCCTGTGCCCAGAGCCAGTGAAATCTGGAGGAAAAGACAGCACCCGTGTCCACGTTGACCTGACTCACCTTTGAGTGAAGTCTTCTGTTGGAAAAGATGCTGTTGTGCTGCTGCAGTCACTGCCTCCTTTGACACTGTTGGAGCTCCTGAAAAGGCAGAAACTTGCTGTGTCTCATTCACTTTCAGCTTCTGAAGGCTAGCAACAGACGGAACCCAGAGAATTACAGGCCTGGAAAGGCCCTGTGGAAGCCAACGGGTCCAGCTCTCTAAGGCAAGACCTGTCATCACTCATGTCAGAGAAGATTGCTACATTTAAAGGTCTGCCCTATCCTTTTGTCCCATCACAGGCATTCTGATGTCTGTCCATCAACCTCAGGCTATTATTATAAGTATTGGTTAAATATATGTCATTTATATTTCTGCCCTTGAATTTTTTCTTTTCAGATATCAGTGGAGATGAACAGCAATTAGTCATTATATTCTGCAATAAATCTTTATATATAAAGACAGTTATTACATCACATCTCATTTCTGGCTAAAATAACTCTAGGCCCTTTATTTAATCTTAATTCACAGGTGTTACTTTTAGTCTTTTGTTTCTGCCTTTCCTCCAACATGCACTAAATTCATCTCAGTGTATCCCCATTTCTGATAACACCAGTCAACAAGGTCCAATACTTTCTCCCATTTATTTATTTATTTCTTATACTTAAGAGCTTTTGTGCTATATTGGTAAACTACCAACAAAAATAATCTAACCAATTAGTGACAGAAATGTGATCCTTAGTTGATTGGATATGAACAATAAATACAAAAACAATTCCTTACAGGTAATTTTATGAAGATGAGCACATGCTCAGTCTACAAATGCCCCCCCCCCAAAAAAACACAAGTATATGTAAATTCATACAAATTCAGTTAAATAATGAATTATTTGCCGAAAGACTAAAGATGCTCACATGACTTGTTACTTTTCAGAGAATGAATTCACTTATCTTCACTTTACATTAAAAAATCAAATTCATAAGCAAAGCAAGCTAATAAAGCACCCTACAGTAAACTCAGTTCTCACGTAACGAGTTTCCCTTGGCTCACACTGACCAGTGGAAGGATGGGCATGAAGTGTTGCTGGGCCATTTTTATTCGCACCTCTTCGAGGCTAGTCTTGAAGTGGCAGCACTGCATGTAGATACTTGTCTGTTGTGAGCAAGTCTTTTCCAACATAAGCCCAAAGCAAGCATATTACACTGAAAGATATGGTAAGCCTATTTCTTCCTGCTATTTTAAGGAACAATAATAGCTAGAAAAACCCCATTTTATGGTACAGGGGTGACTATAGAGTTGATATTTACTTTCAACATTAGTTTAGTCATTTGACACCTATGCTTTCATAACTGACTTTTGCAGAAGAGCTATTAACTGAAATTTGAAAAGAGGGTATTTGGCTTAATAAATGCAGTTTGTTTTTATTTAAAAATATAAGACCAAAATAAATATTTTAAAACAGGTGGAACAGGAATTAAGTTCATGGAATTTATCTTCACTCCTTACAAAATATCATCTAAAGTGACCAGAAAATAAACAAAGGCATATATCCACAGAAAGAAAGGGAGAAATAATATCTACCAAATCTTAGAATCTAGGGATGGATGGACAAATGACAGCTGACTTAGAAGATTGGGTGGTTGACCTGAAACCCAGGTTTGCAATGGGAAAAGACAATAAGAAGAAATCTAATTCTTACTACAGAATTCCAGAAATGCTCAGGAATTAGAATACCAGATCCTTCTAAATGTGGAACAGAGAATCAGACATTGGTTGAACATTTTTATAAGAAGCTCTTTAAGGCCCTTACATTTCTTCTACCATCATCACAGCAAAAATACACTTCCCAAACTCTTGGAAAAAACAGTAAATTTAATCTTTGGAAATGCTGAACAAAAAATGAAATATGTCTTAGATCACAAGGCACAGCTGAGACCATATTGAAAACAAGGATTTATGAAACTCCATGTAATAAACGACGACACTTCTGGGTCCCGTAGGACCCCCAAATGCTGAAAAGTAGGCTTATATCTATCACATCTCTGACCATACAGGAAGTTGGAGGGTAAATCGTTGAGAAAACCAAACAACTCAAAAGGAGGTGGACCTAGGAATACTGAACATTAGAATACCATCCCACCAACAAAACATTCTGATTTATGTCAACACCTTACAGTGAAGCCTATCACTGAACAGGCTCAGGGACCCAAAGCTTTTAATGGGCTGTTTTGTGTCTCACTCAAAAAATGAATGAACAAAGTTTCATTCTGGTATGGCAGAATAGCTGGTATGACTAACCTTCCTGCATATAACAATTATAATCTCTAAGTATAAAAACAGTTATTTAAATGTGCCAAAGAACCACCAAAATCAGAATAGTGGAGATGATATAACTCATGAAAGAAGGTGCTCTTCTGAAGAAAATGCACATGTATTTGGCTTTTCCTCTGAGGGCTCTGTAGGCATCACAATCTTAGTAGCTTGAGGCGTCAGAAAACAGAATTCGAAGCTGGCAGAGAGGCTAAAAAATAAGAAAAACATTCCAGAAAGAAGGTACCACAGTGTAAAAATCCAAAAAGTCTACATATAAACTGTGCTCAAATACTAGGATAACTTCTGAACTATTTACATATAGGAGGCTCCAAGGAACCCAACAGAAAGTACAGAGCAATAATTAGAAGGTTGGAAAGCTGAGAAGTTTTAGCTGTTCCTCACTATAGGTAGACATGGTTTGGTATATAAGCCCTGCCAAGTTTAACTGTGTGTAAAACACACACACACACACACACACACACACACACACACAAAACTCTTCAAGATAAAGATAACAGATTTCAGAATCTCAGCAAAGAATCATTTATAATCCAGTATACCAATAAATAAATAAATAAATAATAAGAGGCAGTGACAACAACAACAGAAAAACACTTGATGTGTGAAGTGGTAAAAAAAAATGTTAACTATATTAAAAAACAAACAAACAAACATTAGTCAATAGAAACCAATCCCAAGATGATTCACAGGTTGGTATTCACAGACAAAAGATTTAAAACAGCTATTAAAAATATGTCCAAATAATTTTAAAAAATCATAATGAGCGTCTAGATGGATAATCCTTTCAGGAAAATGAAAACTATTCAAATGAAACAATTGGAAATTTAAGAATTGAACAAACTAATTATCTGAAATTTGAAAAAAAAAATCACTCAAGGAGCTTATGAAAGAGTGCAGACCGAAGAAAAAAGGGTGGGTGAACTTGAAGATATAATATGGTATCCAAACTCCAAGACAGTCTCCTCTTATCTTTGCCTTCTGGTATTCATGCTCTTCTGAGTTCACCTACCCCCACTGAATTAGGTTTGATCTATTTGACAAATAGAATATGGTGGAAGCAAAGGTATGTGACTTCAAAGGTCATAAAAGCTTTCTAGATTGACCTCTTGGATTGCTAACTCTGAGAGAAGACAACTTCCATGACATGAAGATACTCAAACAGCCTCATAAAGATGCTGATATGAAGAGGAATCGACTTGTTAACCACATGAATGAGCCACCATGGAAGTAAATCCCCCAGCCCCAATTAAGCTTTCAAATGACTAATACCCAACCTGCATCTGAAAGTAAATAAAGATGGAAACTCAGATATGCAAAAAGAAATAAAGATAGTAAAAATAGGATATATGTGCAAATAGAACAGGCTATGTTTCTTATTCCTCTCTATTTAAAAGACAACTCAAGGTTTCAAGCAACAATTAGAAAATTGAATTTTATGGTTTATACTCTTCGTAGAGATAAAATATGCAAAATCTATGTGTAATTCCTTCTATACAATATTCAGGAAAAGGCAAAATGAAGTGACAGAATGCAGATCAGCAGTTCTCAGAGGCCAAGGTAGGGTAAAAAATTTATTGGAAATGGGTTTGAGAGGATTTGGTGGGGGTTATGGAAAGTTTTATATCATAGTTATGATGATTACATGATTTTGCACATTTGTCAAAACTCTTTAATTATACTTTTAAAATTGATGAATTTTATTATATGCAAGTTTTATCTCAGTAAAGCCTATTAAAAATTATAATAGCAGCATAGTCAATTCAACAACCTACATAAAATTAAAAGTCATAAATATTGAGAAAGAAGGAGTTAAACTGTTGTCATTGATAAATGACTTGATTTTTACATAGAAAATCCTAGGATTTGACTTAAATTCCCAAAATGAATAAGTGAATTTGGAAAGGTTATGGGGTATAAGGTCAAAATAAAACAATCAATTGTATTCCTATATCCTGGCAAATGGAAAATTAACATATAATAAATATATTCTATTTACCATAGAAATAAAAAAAGATAAAATACTTGGGAATCAATTCAACAGAAGATGTTCATATCTTCTACAAGGGAAACTACCAAATATTTCTAAGAGAAATTAAATAAAAACCAAATAAGTGAAAAGGTATATTATGTCCATTGATAGGAAGATTCAATATTGTTAACATGTTACTTCTCCCCTAATTAATATGCAGGCTAATTCTAGTAAGGCTTTGTTTGTAGAAAGTGAAAAGTTTATTCTAAAATGTGTAAAGAAATTCAAAATACCTGGAATACAAAAACAATACTGAAAAAGAACAAAGGTGAAGGTCTTACTCTATCTGATTTCAAAATTTCTAATAAACCTACAGAAACAAAGGCAGCATGGTATTGGTCTGAGGACAGAAAGAATAGGTCAATGGAACAGAATAGAGTTCAGAAATAGAACCATATACGTGGTCAATTAATTTTTGAAAAAGGTATCAAATCAATTTAATGGAAAGTCTTTTTAATAAGCGATACTAGAACAAGTGAATAAATATATAGGGGGAAATGAACCTCAATCGTTTTTTTGTACCTCACACAAAAATTAATTTAAGATGGGTCATAAACTATGCATAAAACCTAAAACTATAGTAGCACTTCTAAAAGAAAATATTGAAGAATATCTTCAGGAACTAACACATAAAAATCTTAGAAAAGACACAGTTTTAAACATAAGAGAAAAAAATTGTCATTGGAATTTGTCAAATATTAAAGCTTCTGTACAGCAAAAGACCAATTAAACAAGTATTAATATAAGCCACAAACTGGAAATAAATATTCTTAATGCAAAAATATGTATCTAGAATATACAAAGAATTCTTAGAAATCAATAATAATAAGAGAAAAAAATGAAAAGCTTTCTGGTTTCTGCTTAAGACGTAGAGTTGCAGAGTGCATGGCTCCAACCCTTATAACACAACAACAAAAATAGCCAAAATGCAAGGTCAGGATTTTCTTGAACTCTTCAGAGAAGTGAGGGCAAAGGACAACCAAATAGCCGAAAATAAAGGGGAGACAGGTGTCCACAAGGAAAGATGGCAGTTGCTTATCTGTTGCAAACACAGCCACACACCAGTAAGAATTTGATATGAAGAGTTAACAAATTGGGGGATGTTGAATGTGAGCTCACAAGAGAATGTGAAACCCCTGGAAGCCATATATATAGGCAGAGTTTACATCTTCTGGCAGGCTTTTCTTCACAAACTCTATGGGCGCAGAAAAAAAGATGGGTGAGAGCCCTGAAAAAGCATGCTTCATAGCACAGACCTGGAGGAGGAGAGCAGCAGCTTCTGTGAGGGAGACAGAAAATCAGCAAGATCTTCTCCCTTATCTCCCATATGGGGGGCAACAAACAGTGTCACCTTTAGGCAATGGCATAAACCCACAACAGCTGGGGGAAGGGAACAGGAAAAATCCCTCTGCCCTAAAAGGAGAGGCAGGAATATGTCCTGAAACACCAAGAAGGTCATATCTCCAAGACCCAGGGCCTACCTAAGACTAAAGTTGAATCAGAACAACAGAGAATGTCCCTTCTGCCTCCCACCACCAAACTGACAAGCATCGAGTAACAGTGGAATATCATAGGAGAGTTGCAAGAGCATGGAGACAGACCTTCTTTGTGGCATAGTGCAAATGGAACGCCTAAAGCTGAGGATAGAGAGACAAAGCAAAATATTCAGAAAAACCAGTCCCCACACTAAACAAAAGATATTGGTGGAGAAATATGAAGGACTTTGTGCAATGAGGATTAGCACAACATCAATAAACAACAAATCTAACCAAACTCCTCACTAGATTAACTCATACTCCCACACAAAATGCCTAGCAGAGTGGAAGGCATGCCTACTTATAGGCATAAAATCTATCTCAGTTTTCACTGTCTAACATGAGATGTACAGCTTTCAACTTTCTGGCCAAAGTGGCGAGAAATAACATTTTGCTAAATAAACAAACAAACAAACAAACAAAAACAAAAAAACCGAAGCTATAAACTGAACCAGACTCAGGTATAATGGAGATGTTAGAATTATCTGACGGAGATATGATTACTATGTTAAACTATGATTACTATGTTAAAATATATAAGATCAGTAGGAAATTTTAGTAGAGAAGAGAACTAGGAAAAAGCACCAGATAGAATTTCAAGAAAGAAACAAAAAAACCCACAGTAACATAAATAATGGCTTCAACACACACATCAATAGATTTTGAAGAAATAATAGCTATACATTTTCCAAAATTAGTGACAGACATCAAACCATAGATCCAAGACTCATAATAGCAAGGATAAATATCATACAATACATACATATATGTGTATGTATTATGTATATGTGTGTATATAGATACTAATATATCACTTATGCATATCATATTCAATTTGCTTAAAATGAAAGATAAACAATTTGAAGGTCATTTGAGAAAAAGACTCATTACAGAGGAAAAAATCATAATTACAGTAAACTTGTCAGACAAGAAAGGTGAGAATGCAGTGACATCTTTTTATTTTGTTATTTTTATAATGGTATGTTTTCTAAATCATTTTATTGAAGTATAATTGACAAACTGCAAATGTTTAAAATGTATAATTTTATAAGCTTTAGCATGTATATGCCTGCCAAACCATTGCCGCAATCAAAACGATGAACATGTCCATCACCTCCAGTCCTTGTGCCCCATTATAGTTTCTCCCTTTTGCCTCTCCTGCCATCCGTCTCAAGCAACCATTGATCTGCTTTCTGACACTATAAATAAGTTTGCATTTTCTAGAGTTCTATGTAAATGAAATTACAATATGTACTCTTTTTTATTCAGCTTAATTTAAAAAAAAAACTAATATACATGTGTTTTTAAAAATTATATAGTATTGCAAAGCTTAGTACCCTGTTTTATTTCTATTTTTAATTTCTACTTCATTGAGGAGAGCCTGGGTCCTGAGTTTTCTAAATTATTATATAAATTTCTAGATTTCCAAATAATTGCAGAGCTCTTTTCTTTGGCTAGATGATCTGGCTTCTCTCGCTTTGTTCATTTTTTTATAACATTTCTGGCTTTGAAATGCAGTAATATTAGCATCTATCTCAAGAAAATAGAAAAAAAATTATATGCAAAAAGGAAATAAAATATCAGGGACAATTAATAAAATAGAAAACAAATATGCCATAGAAATACTCAGAAAGGCCAAAGTTAGTTTTTTAAAAGGAGCAATGAAATTGATAAAGTCCTGGAAAGAGACATAAGTAACCAATATTAGGATTAAAGCTGAGGAAATTACCACAAATTTGATACATATTTAAAAAGTCATGACAGGATATGAGAATTTGAATAAAATGGATAATTTCCTAGAAAAACACCACTTACCAAATTTACACAAAAATAAACAGAAAACCTGGATAATACCATATTATTAAAGAAACTGAATCTCTAACACACAGACACACACGCGCACGCACACACACACACTCACTCTCTAGACCCAGATGGCCTCACTGGTAAATTCTACATTTTAGGAAATAAAGAACATCAATCTTACACAAACTAATCCAGAAAGTAAAAAAAGAGACAACAATTTTTAACTCGTCTTTTGAAACCAGGAAAAGTTGATTTTTAACAAAGACATTAAGAGAAAAATATTTTTCAGGTCAGTATTACTCATAAACCAAATTTTAAAAAATTAAGCAATATATAAAAATTATACTATATTATAACTCAGGTGGTTTACTCCAGAAATGATAGAATTGCTTATGTTGAAATCCAAAAGAACCTATAAATGAATTTTTAGGATTAATGAGTGTATCATCACTGAATACAAAGTCAATATAAAAAATTCAATGTAAAATTATATTTCTATATATTAGCAACAAACAACTAGAAAACATTTTTTAAACTTTACTACTCAGTATTAAAAAAATAAACTAACACACACAGAAACACGAGTGAATCTCAAACGCAGTAGCTGAATAAAAGAAGTCAGAGCTAAAAGGAGTATGTATTATATGAGTTCATTTATTTGAAATTTGGGGGGAAAATGAAGGTAAAATGACTTACAAGGAGCTATATTTTGGTGCTACTTAAGAACACTAAAGTTTCTGAAAAGAATAACCAGGTTTTTACAAAGAAATGATAGTCAGAATTTCATCACACTTATCAGTAACACTGGATTCTGGAAGGCAATGAAACAACCACTTCAAAGTTCAAAGGAAAAACTGATTTTGAACCTATGCCCAAGCTAACTAGCATTTTAAGTGAAGCAAAATAACAAACATTTTCAAATATTCAGTGACTCAGAAAAATTATCAGCCATTCGTCTTCTCAAAAATAATCACTATAGGACAAACTGCCACAAAATCTTTAATACGTGCAAGAAACTGTGACATAGAACACAAGAAAGAATGCCGAATGAAGAAAAAACTAAAGTTCAAAAATTGCTAGTGCCCAATATAATAATGTGAAGTTATATAACACATCAGTTTAGAAGTGTGAGAGGCCGCAGAAGAGAGAGGTTAGGAGCAGAAAACGCATAAAGTCCACTATGAATCCCATCCCTTCCAGCAAAGAAGAGATATTCTGATTAAATATGAACACTGATAAAAGTTATAAGATTAAATATACTTTTAAAAAATGTAAGGGTAAAAATGAGAAGAATAGAAAGTATTTATCACTTTCAAACAAGGTTGGGGGAAGAAATAGGACAAAGAAAGTTAGACAAAAGGCAGAGAGCCAGAAAAGAAAACAGCATTATGAAATATATAAAATGGGAGTAGATTGGATGCTGTGGTACGCTGTCAAGGATACCTCATTCAACGTTAGTCCCCTCCCTGGGGGCAGCTTGAATCCACTCACTCATCCCAGACTCCTTGCCTCAGTCCGGGACAACTTTAAAGGTCTATCCCATCTCCAGAGCTCCCTTTGAGATTGGCTGAGACCTCTGGGACAAATGTATCACAGGTGAACCTCTCCTGCTAATCCTTCCCTTACTCCCTCACAGGCGTTGTTCCTGATTGCTCCCCAATAAACTTTGTGCAAGCATATCTCTGACTTCTCTATGTCGACAACTATTTCTAAGGGGACCTGATTTCAGACCGTTGATCCCAAGGGGTCCAAGGAAGCAGTTTTTAAAGATGGAATTTTTGGAAATGAATCACTTACCAGCTGCTTAACAAGGGAGATCCCATTGTTGTTTGTGAAAGGGATATGGTAGCTCATGGCATACTGTGGCAATGTATTCTGATTACATATTGTTGCCTAACAAATAATTTCAAAGCTCAGTGGCTTAAAATAACTATTTCATTATTTCTCATGATTCTGTTGGCTAAGATGGGCAGTTCTCCAGCTTCAGTTAGGCTGAGGTTACAGTCATCTAGAAGCTTAATTGGGCTCATTCACATGGTCGGATGCTGATGCTGGCTTCAACTGTGAGATCACCTGGGACTGGCAACCAAGTGCCTATAAGTGGGCTTTTCACAGCATGGCAGCTGGGTTCCAAGAGGAGACATCCCAAAAACAAGTGTTCCAAAGGAGAGGATGTAGGAAGTGCCAAGTCAATTAAGGGGTAGGCAAAGAGCAAGCATCACTTGCACCATGGTATTATATTGAACAAAGCAATCACAAATATAGGCCAGATAAAAGGGGATAGGAAATAGTATGTGTGACATACACATGTAGGATGCAGGGAAATTGAGACCATCTTAGGAGACTAGTTACCAAACAATATAATTGTTAAAATTTCACTAGTGGTGAAGTGAGATGGGATTACAGTATAAAGAAAAACATTGATGGATGCCATGTCTCAAATATTTGAGAGTCATAATTATAAGCCAGTGAAATCAGATAGATTGTGTTGAGTGCAACAGGGCATTGGAAAGAGAAAATAAAAGACCAAGGATGATTAATGGCCAATTTAAGGCAAAGTGAGGAAGCTGGAAGGCCTCCTTGGCAGCTTTTGAAGAGACTCTCACCTGCTGCTGCGGGACAGCAAAAAGAATTGTGAATCAGGTACAAGACTTAATTATAAAGACAGACAGCTAGTTTCAGAAAAAGCTGAATCCTCAATTCTGGCAAGTCTGCTATACTAAGGTTGGGGTCTTTATTGAAGGGAGTGGAACCCTGAGTCTTGGGGTGAAACCATTTTGGTTGATGCACTGGAGAATCCTGAAATGCCAGGCTTCCCTGAAGTGTCCTACCTCTCTCTATTAAAGACGGTTACATCCCTCGCTTGCAGGTGATACGGAGGCCTCTGTCACATCCCACTGAGCATCTACTCCCCTACCCCATCCCTCCTGGTCCCCAGGCCCATAACTAGACTCGTTTCAACATAGCATAACACATCAGGGAAGTGCTGGGCCTGCTGGCTGAGGAAAGGGACTACGCTCCAAAGTTGCTGCAGGATCTAGCCAATATGTACTGAGATGAATTTGGATCCTGAGGTTTCTGAATCAAGGAACTCAGGACATAAAATTGCATAAGAGAGATTTTTATGGGCATGGTAACTGCCCCTTGATACTGGATTTAAGCCCTCGGATATAAATCTGTGTATTGAGCCACAAAAAAAATCTCCATTAATCAAAAGTAGAAATCATACAGGACAAATTTTCTTACCAGATTGCTCTAAAATTAGACACTAACAAAAAATAGCAAAAGAAGTCATGCACTTGGAAATTTTTAAACACTCTTCAGATGAAATTAAAATTAAAATTAAAAATTATAATTTATATCCTTTATAATGAATGAAAATGAAAGCACTAATTACAATAATTTATAGAATATAATCAAAATAGTACTCAGAGAAATATTCATAATCTTAAATGCATGTATTAGTAAACAATAAAGATTGCAAATAAATGAGTTAAGATTATGTAACTAGTATGCTGAACTAGCAAAAGTTGGTAGGATGTAAACATAAAGCAAATTTATTTATCTTTCGCTAACTTTTAAAATCCATTCTACAGTCCCATTCTTCCCATCTCCTTGTTTAAATCATTGAGAAAAGGTCATAGCTTTTTTAGTCACTCCTAAACAGTAAAACAAACAAACAAATAAATAATCCTCCAGTAACTTCTAATAACAATTATAGTCTTTTTAGATAATTAAAATGTCCATTTTAGTGAAACAGTCTACATTGGGATTTTGTTGAATGTTTCACTTCTCCCCTCCACAGCTCAGGTTCATTTCAGGCTGGGATTCAGCAGGGAGCAGGGAGGGCATTTGTGAAGACTTTTGCTCTTGCTTATTCAGTTTCTCCTCACCAACACCCACACATTTAGCTGTGACATTAGGGTCCTCCAGGGTTGCAGTTGTGCACAGTCAGAGCTGGGATAAGGGGATGTGGGGTAAAAAAGATCTAACTAGATGGAGTGGGGGGTCGTGATGTGGTGATAGTGCTTCTGGGCTTGTTGAATTTTCATTGCTGAACTCATGAGATATTTTTTGTGGGTTTTGTAGAGATTTCTTCATTAGGAACATCTAAATGGTCCCTTGTATGGGCAGAGCTCGGTTTCTGACCTTACCACTTCAAGTTTTGCCCTCAGATTCAGGATCTAATGGTTACCTCCAGCATCTTTTTGGTCTGTTCAAGCCAGATGGCTTCTCTTTTTATGACACTCACATGGTCTAAGGAAACACACTCCTCTGCTCAGCTGTCAGTGCAAGTAGATACCTCTCTTTGCTCTACCTCAGGCAGATGGCTCTAGCCATATACTTTCTGCCTTTTGTTTTCTGAAATACAGACCAAAAACTGTCCCTTTGCCCCATCGAACATTGGGAGCAAAGGCAGAGAGTTGGGATATGAAATTCTACAAGAGGGCCTCTTAAAGTCCCTCTAACTTGCCCTGAGGTCAGGGGTAATAAATCTCTCCATGAACCCATCCACCCCACACATTTAGTGTGGAGGAAAACTGTGGATGAAAATTTTCACCTAGTGACAACAGTTTCTCAAAGTATCTTGTCTTCCCTGGCTCTCCAACTTCAATCCTTTTATGCCCTCAACTTGGATGTGGGGCCGAGGGCCACAGAACTGCTGTTCAGCTACCTCTCTTGCCATCTGTGCATAGGTGAACTAGCCCTTGAAATGTGGGGGTCCTTGTCACCTATTATTTTGCTTTTGGCCTTTGGGTTTCAGACCAAACTGATTTACTCATCCTGTCATTCACGTAACTTAAGAAACCTGGAAAGATTGACAAAATATACCAAAAAAAAGTTAAAGAAAAGAATTAATAAATATAAAAGCAGAAAATGATTAAGTAAAATAAAAAACATAAAGCGCAATTAGTAAAATCAAAAGTTTGTTCTTGAAAATTCCCATTAAATTGAACATCTGACAATGATATGAAAATAAAAATTTGAAAAGACATAGGTAAACAACATTATAAGTGGGAAAAGAATATAAAATTATATTAAATAGGATAAGAATTATAAAAAATATAATGGTTATGTTTATGTCACAAATTTAGAAAACTAGATGTTATATCACTTTATAAAAAATATATATTATTTGTAAAGAAATTAACGAGGCAACTAAACACTTATTCGTTAAAAGACGTTAGGTCCATGTCATTTCATAGAAGAATTCAATCAACTTCAAATAGCAGATATTTTCCACATTATATATAAACTGTTCCAGAACACAAAAAAAGATACAGAAAGTTTGATAAACGATTCTATGAGAATATTAAAATTCTACTATCAACAAAGGACAAAAAGTGTATAAAAAAAGAGAAATATAATTCAATCTCTTTTCATGAGCATGAATATCATAATCCTAAAGTAAGCATTTACATTTTAAACCCAGTAGAAAATTAAAGAATACATCATAATCAAGTAAAATTTATCTCTGTCTTAGGTATTTGCGGAAATCAAAGAAAATTTGCATTTCTGGATATATATAAATGATAAATAAAGAGGCAGAAATTTCAGTACTGTTAGAGATTTAGAAAATAGAATATTATTCCATTGGCCACTTATTCTATAGCCAATACTATGTTATACACAACTCGGATGTTGTGGCCCTGGTTTCAACCTATTGTTTATGAGATTGTTCCTTTTTTTCATAACTCTAAACTAATACTGACTCCTTTCCTCCCCACTTTATGTGACTTAGACAGATCTCTGTCTGACCTCTCACAATGCAGCTGTGGTTGGCAGTGATCCTAACCAATCATTACTCCATTGCTTTATTTACACTGGTTAAATGGTCAAGTTCCTCTCTGTTCTTTGGTAGGAAAGAGAAAAAACCTTGAAATGTACACGTATAAAGAAGAGTTTACCCAAGTGTTTCCCAGAACACCTAGTTAAATATTAGAAAATAAATGTATATATCATTATTAGCAGACTAAGGAGAAATAAATCCATTTGATTATATTCAATGTTCTTCATTGATTCAAAAAATTAGCAAGCAGAAACTAAAGGAAAATATTCTCAATCTAAAAAAGGGTGCTTATATGAACTCTAAGGAAAATACCGTATAGTTCATAGCAAAATATGAGAAGCATTCTAAAGATACAAGAAAATAGCAATACTTGGTGTAAAAAAGGCATAAGAGAAAGAAATGAGACATTAATATGAGAAACATAGCTAGCACGTTTCTTTTTATAAGCAATATCAAGTGTTACAATATATCTCATTAAAAATATAAAATATCTAGAAAATAAATCCAAAAGACTCTATCTCCCTATCTCTGTTTGTCTGTCTGCCTATCTATCTATCTATCTATCTATCTATCTATCTATCTATCTATCTACCTACCTACCTACCTTTCTATCTATCTATCTATCATCTATCTAATTTACTCTTTCATTCGAAAGAAAAGATGCCCAGAAAAGCCAAAAACATCTGAAAAAGACTCTCCATGAGCAAGACTTCTAAATATATATGAATCCATGTTATGAGGCATATACTAATTAAACTGAAGAGTTTAGGAATAGGGAAATAAATCAATAAAATTGGATAGGGTACATAAGCAGACTTGTGTGTATGTTGGACTTTATGATTAATTTGGCCTGTTAATCAGTGGGAAAAGATTGTGTATTTATTTAATTGTAGGAAAGCAGATGTCAAATGAAAAAAGTAAAGCAAGATACTATCTATGCCTCATATTATTTACTAAAACAAATTCCAGATGGTTTAAAGCACCAAACATAAGCAAAAATATAAATGTGTTAGAGGAAAATATAGAATGCTTTTAAAGCCTTGGGGTAGCAAAGGCACACCCAGCTGGGACCCTCATTCCAGAAACCATCAAGTACACATGACAGATTTCTCCTATGAAACTTTAAAACTTTTGTATAATTGGGGGAAGGGGGGAATCATAAAAAGGATAAAATACATGTGGCAGAGAGAAATTACTGCAACACACTTAGCAGATAAGGTATTAATAACCAGAATATATAAAGACTACTATAAATAATTTAGGAAAAGGCAAACAACTCAACACTAAAATGAGTAAAGGATGCCAGATGGCTGTTCTCAAAAAGAGAAGCAAAATGGCCAGTAAATATAAAAGATAGTCATTCTCACAGGCAATCGTGTGTGTGTGTGTGTGTGTGTGTGTGTGTGTGTGTGTTATCTCACTTATCAGATGGCATAAATTGTCAAATTTGGGTAAGATAAGAGAAAACCGTCACATTCATATGCAGTAGACAGAAGTCTTTTGGGAAGGCAATTAGGAAGTATATATTTTAAATCTTAAATTCCTTTGGGCTAGCAATTCTGCTTCTAGCAATACATTTTCAAGAAATACTTTCTCAAGTGCCCAATGATATATTTAAGCCTATTCATAACTTTATTGTCTGTTTTAGTTTAAAATGGGAAACATTGAAATGCCCATCAAGAGGGAAGTGGTGAATGGAATACAATGTATGACATGTAAAAAGAAACACATATATGTTTATATCATGAAAAAGTTTCCAAACATATTCCTTTTACAGTTCAAGTAGTAGAATATGATATTGTTTGTGTTAAAAATTGGAAAGCAAATATATATGCACGTGTGTGTGTGTGTGTGTGTGTGTGCGCGTGTGTGTGTAGAAAGAGAGAGAGAAAGAGGGAAGAGAGAGAAGGGAGCAGGGGAGACATAAAAGCTAATGGGAAGGGACAGAAGGATGTTTATCCAACTCAACAGTGGTACCAATTGTGAAAGGAGAGTAAGAGAAGCATACTATAGGGATCATTTCTTAATACTTCTGTACTTGAAAAACCTTTTACGATCAGAAAATATTCACACATTAGTGGGGTAATCGGAAAGACAAAACAATTAGAGTAGCGAAGTAACAAAGAATTTTTTTGGTTCCTGGCCACACCTATTTGTAATGGACAAACTGGCCCCCAGTTTGGCCCCTCCATTCATTTTGGCCACTTGTTAGTAACACTTTAAAACAAGGCCAAATTTTCAGTGGATACAGAGGAAAAGCAGCAGCATATTTCTTAAAATAACTATTCATCAAAACAATCATCTCAAAAGCCTTCACTTATTTACCTACCTTCCACACTTTCCTCCACTGGAATTTAGAATTTTCCTTCTTAAAAATTGTAGTTGCTAAGCAACATTTCCTTCTTCTCTATGAAGCTTCGTTGCCATATTAACTTTTCATCAGCTCGATCTTTCTCTTTCCACCCAATCTCTCTCTCTCACAAACATGCACACACACACAGTTTTCTAGAGCTCTTCCATGTATATGGTATTTATTCATTCATTTGCTCTGTAAAAAATTAAAGTCTTATCTTTTTCAGTTATTGCATACTCATAACCAAAAGAATGAAGAGAGGATTCCTCTTGCTTCTTCTAAGGGAACAGCCACCTCAGAGAAGGCTTTCCTAAAACCGAGAAGAAGATTGGTCTGGGAGTTAGAATTTACGGATGGAGTCCTAGGTCTTACACTTTAGGGTGATGGCTTTCAGATAGCTAAAGCCTATTATAATTTCACTCAGTACATATTTATTGAGCTACTATTAGGGACCCTATCATGTACTAGATATTGAGAATGCATTGGTCGATGGAAACAGTTGTCACCCCAAGCAGGTTACATTCGAGGATGGTTACATGTCCCTGCCTCTAGCTTATTCAAACTCTGCTCCAGCTTTCAACATCTTTCCCTGAGCTAGACGATGACTGTCAAGGAGGAAGAACCTATAGATGTGTGTGTGTGTGTGCGTGCGCATGCGCGCACACGTGCACAAAGCCTCCTGCCCCACCTGGGTTCTGAAGGAGTGATGAGGTACAGGACATTTTTCTCTTAAGGCCAACAGAGTCTGAAAACTAGCTGTGTGGAAAGGCCTCGAGCATAGATCTGAACCTGGGATTCTTGATGAGATTTTGGCCTCTGGGGGACCCTCGGTCCCTCTGGAGCAGCTACTGGTGTCCTTAGCCCAGAAATAGCTATTAAGGATACACATATGAGGAATGCTAATGTGGACAGAACAGCATATCCCCTTGCTATGGACAAGGACTGCCTGGGTTTGTGTCCTGGCTCCATTGCTTCCTAGCAGTAAAGCATGGCAAGTTTATTAACTCCTCTTTCATAAAATGGAAATAATAGTATGCAGGCCAAAGAGTCATTGTAATAGGAGTCTTTAATTTTGATGAATTGCTTAGAACATGACCTAAAACAATGTGGTCGAAAGAATGTTGACTTTCTGTTTCTTCAGCCTGATACCAATTCTGTAGCTGAGGATGGAGAGGAAGGAGGCTTCCTTAGGAAGGAGCCATGCTGGTCTATCAACTAAGAAGAGTATAGAATGCCATGTTCTCCACCATTTTGTTGGTTAGACTGCTGTTTATAGTACCCAGCTAGGTACCTGAGCCCTGAAGACAGTAAAAGCAGTTTCTTAAAGGATCCTGCTGCCAGATGGAGGAAAAGCAAGCAGAGCCTGTGGCTCCCAGTAAAAAGGCAGCTCCTGGGGATAAGATTGTCTAATGGAGACAGGCCACACATTTAAAATCATAAACGACAACAAAAAATAAGAAGAGCACTTAAAGATATTTAGTCACAGCATTAAAACATACTTTCTGGAAATAAAGTCATGGTTTTTAGTTTTTAAAAAATGCAATGCATTAGATGAAATGAAGAATAGAATGAACAGTGCTGAGAATTGAATTACTGTGACAGAAAAATCAAAGTGAGAACTTTTGTTTTAAAAGTGAAGCAAAAATTAAAAGAGAAATACTGAGAGAATAGAGAAGTGATTTGGAGAACACATGAGTCCAAATAAACAAATGATAGATGCTCTAAGAGAGAAAGAAAAAAGGGAAACAAGGCGATAACTAAATACTAGGGAAAAATTCCTTGGCTTCAAGAAAGATTTGATTCTGTAGGTTAAAAGTGTTTACTGAATTTGAGAAGGATTGACTTGTAAAAGACAACATCTATGCATTTTTGCTTAGATACCAAAGATAAAAAAAAAATTATACGATTCTAGACGGAAAGAATTAGTTATAAAGTAAAAAAGAACAGACTAACATCAGATTTCTTGTCTGTGATCTTAGAAACTAGATGACATTTAAATAACATCCAAAGGCTAGAAAGAAAAAAAAAATGTGAACAAATAAACAAGAAATCACAGAAGGTATTAGCATACACTTTATCTGAGGAGAATACTCAAAAAAGAACTTTAGCCAAATGAGTGATTCAGAACAGAAATTTTAAAATACACAAAAATGGAGAAGAAAATGGCTGATGAGAAATGAATTTTTCAGGATATGGGAAAGTGACTCAAAATAATTAAGTGCTTTGAAATAAAATGGCATTCTCTAAAATATTACAGAATAATCGTTTAGAATTAAAACGCAAAATAATTTCGCCAAACATTTGTTCTGATAATGAAGAGAAAGGGGGAGAAGTAAGAGAACTCTAATCATGCTTTAGGGAGAGGAGGGAATTAGAGCATTCGTCCAATCTATCTAAGGTTAGGAGAGAAGCTGGGGATTAAATGTGTGGTCAGGGTAACTGTCTCCATTTGGATTGCATTCAAGCTACACAAAACAAGAAATCTGACTAAACAGGGGTTTGGGCTTCTCATATATCAGAAGTCGGGAGCAGGCAGTCCAGCACAACACACTGCCGGCAAGAGCTAAATGCCTGTATTTCCACTCAGTCCTCTTCCTTGTGGTTTTTGTTATGATCACAGGATGGCTGCTCCACCCCTGGACATGATATCTGCCTTTGAGGCAGGAAGAAGAGGAAAGGCAAAAATACATGGCAACGAGTATATATATTACTGTTCTCCTTAAAGCTCACCCAATAAATTTCTGTTTATATATCCTTACTTAGTCAGAGAGTGGTCCCCTGGTCATTCGTGGCCAAAAGAAAGCATGGGAAATCAAGTTTGTAACACCTCTCTCCCTCAAAGAAATCTGCATTCTTATTAGCACAGAAGAAGGGGAGGATGTTACCCCGAAGGTAACTAGCAGTATCCACAATGGGAAGTTAATATTTTATTTTTCTATCACAAGAGAGAATTTGTGTTTGAAACAGGAAGGAAACCTCTAGTGCAAAAGAAACATAAAGTTGAACTTTAAATTAACATGAGAAAAACAAGAGAATAAAGTGTAGTTTAAGCACTTCAAGGGAAAAAAGAAGTAAAGAAAGAAACAATGAAGTAAAATAGTAAACAATATAACAGGACGTATAGGGTTCTTATTTCAAATATGAAAAGGTCAAATTGTTCCAATTTTGTTTAAAAAACAAAACTTCAACCTTGAGGGCATTATGCTAAGTGGAATAAGTTAGAGAAAGGCGAATACCATATGACCTTATGTGTGAAATCAAACAACGACAACTCTCTCCCCCGTGCCCAACGGAACTCACAGATACAGTGAACAAATTGATGGCTGCCAGAGGTGTGTGGGAGATGGGCAAAAAAGGGCGAAGTGGGTAGAAAGGTACCAATTTCCAGTTATAAAATAAATAAGTCCTAACAATGTAAGTAAGGTACATCATGTTGACTATAGTTACTAACACAGTATTGCATATTTGAAAGTTGCTAAGAGAGTAGATCTTAAAAGTTCTCATCATGAGAAAAAAAATGTAACTCTGTGTGGTGATGGGTGTTAACTAGATTTATTTGGCAATCATTTCGCAATATATACAAATATCGAACCATTGTGTTGTACACCTGAAACTAATATGTTATATGTCAATTCTATCTCCATTAAAAACATAACAACAGACAACAAACAAAACAAAACTATATGTCATTTGTAAGAAATATATCCAAAGTGATTGATTTAAAGAATGACAGTAAAAAGATGAGAAATTATTATTAGGCAAATGTAAATAGAAAAGATCAGAGTAAAATACATATACTGAACAAGATACAATTTAAAAACACAATCACTATTCATCCAAAAGGGCCATTATATAATAAGAAAAGGCACAATTTTTGAAGATGATGTGATAGGCATGTTCTTGTATGCATCAAACAACACAGTAACGAAAAACACATAGTGATATAACTGTTATAACTATAAAGTTGAAAAAATTATAAAGGAAGATTTTAATATAACACTAAGAATTAGGACAATCTAGTAGTAAAGAAGCAGAGTTATTGGGGATAACTATAATTGCAGACAGATATTTATAACATAGGGAAATAATTTCTATGATAGAAGTGAATACAGGGTGTCCCTAACCCAATTTCTTTTCTAGTAGATCTTACACACACAAAGTAGGTTAAACAATGATGGCTTCTGCCTTTTAGGAGTTCATGATTAGAGCAGGTAATTGTATTCTTGGAATTTTAAGGTAAATTCTTTATGTTTCTAAAATTTTTCTGGTTTAAAAATGAAAGTTTAACAAGTACATCATCAAAATCGCCTGGATAAACAAATGGCACTTTACCAAATAGAATTTTTTTTTCGAAAAAGAAAATGTGATTTCTTTTTTAGATCATTGATACCATTCCTTAAATATTTTTAATGAAGTATATGTTTCAGAAAATACTCATCTAATTAATCATTATTTTCTCATTTATATATGAGTGTATAAGAGCAGGTGTTCACAGGTCCTTGCAAACAATCACTGTTCTAGGATGAGAGTACCGATAACTTACATTCACTGTTGTAACGATCTGTTTGACTAACAGAAGTTCCGCGGGGCTCCCAAGATCGTGACTTCATCACTTAGGTCACAAACTGCTCCTTTATCCTCTCAAAAAAGTTGACAACTTTTCTACACATACTCCTAATGCTCCTTTCCTCATCCAATTTTAACTGCTTTAGTTTTTTTCTGAACTTACTCTTGATATGTTTGCTGTTACTGTTCCGAAGTGTATTCAGTTGTGATTCGAATATGTAGCTATTACTGGAGCATATTGAGACCTTGAATTTTACAAAACACACACCTGTGAATTACATAATCAAGTTTTTTTTTTTTTTAACAGTGACTTGGTAAAATGGCGACATAGAAAAATGCTTATGAAATACATACGTAAAATTGCTTACAAAAACCCTGTGAGTATAGCGATTAGGGACAAACTTTTAAAAATATGATGTTTTGTTACATAAGACTATAATTTCATCTCTGAATTTTAGATTTTGTGTTCATTCCCTCCTGGCTGCCTCACTTCTTGCAGCTCAGTGAATGCTGAGCATTAAAAATCATTTAGTCATCTTTCAAATCATTGCTGAAAGTTTTCATTCTTCCAGCGCCCCTGGCAAGCTGATAATTAAGATCTACAACAGTGATTTCAGTGCAGGTTGTACCACATCTAGGGAGAATCTGTAAATCTGTGGGGCCATTTTGGGTTATCACAGTAATTGGAGAGTGTTAACTGCATTTAGTGAGCCAAGCGAGAGATGTTTTAAGGTTCTGCAATGCAAGGAATAGTCACGCTCATTGAAGGGCCGTTTAATGTGAACATGATTTTCCAATGTCCCGCCAGATGTTTACGTAATTGAAAGACCAATTTATAATTAGTTGAGTTTAAAATATTTGACATATAAACACATTTAAAACTTTAAAATACAATCACAAAGCATCTTCTCACGGTTTTAATATTTTTCAAGAATGCATTTAGAATGTTGACCATTTCATGGAGAATACTGTTTGAACTGACAATGCAATAATACATCACCATTGGTCTGCATTCTTATTCTTAGTTCACATGCAAATATGTAACAGAGGAGACAGAGACTCCTTCTAACAGACTTAGAGCCAAATATTTTAAATTAGCGAAGACGTATGACATGTAGGAATATTATTGAATTTATTAATATGTTTTTTTAATTTTCATATTAATGACTTCTCATGTAATTTATAATTCTAGCACAGGATAAATCTAGATTATAAATTACAAACTAAAATTATTTATTTGAGGGTTACCCATTACTCTTAGTTTTCTCCTGTCCTCAGAGTCTACCACACAGCCTCTCTAAAGCCCCTAGTGTTTCTGCTTGTTCCAGCCCATCCTCTATCCCCGGTCTCCCAGTGTCAGAGACTATACATAACTGCCTGTTAATGTCTAATATGTGATCTCCACATCAACTGAGGTCAGTTCACTTTTACGGTATACAAATAAGTCACATCTATTATTACTTATCCCAGTTCTAAGTTTTATGTTCCCAGTACCTCTGTGATTTTCTTGTGTTCTTGTCCTGAAAATGTCAAATCAACTTAAGTCTAAATGTATTCATGATAATAAAGTGAAAATGTTTGGCTTCTTCATTATGTTTTCTATTGTAGTCTTACTCAATATTTACATAATAAAATATATATAGTTTTATTAACTATTTTCCATTTTTAATATAGTTAGGACATTATTTTGATTTTTCAAAAGTATATACTTTTAGGTCTTAATATCTCTAAATTTAATTCAAGAACCTTAAATGGGGCATCCACATTGATAAAACTGAAGGCCAGAGATCTACGTGATGTCCCAAAGATTTAGTGGATATGGGTGTGGGTGTGATTATGATTGTGATTAATGGCTATGGTCATGGTTATGGACTACCTCGGAGTTATTTAAGTTGAACCAGAAGAGTAGCTAAATAATAATCCACATCACTTGAGCAAAAAATTTTGTGAATTTACTTTTTATTTCAGTTTCTCCATCTTCTTTCTATAACCATCCTTGCCAACATGTTTTCTCCCTTGTACCTTCTAAAATGTTACCAGTTTCCATTCTCATCCCCAGCCTTTTCTCAAGCGCTATCATCATGCCTGGAATGTGCTTCCCCCATAGTTTTCCAAGATTAATCAAACACCATACTAACAGATGGTCTTCCCTCATTATCTTCATTGAGAGCAAATATATTTGGACTCTGAAACTCCATAGCACTATTTTAAAGCACATATATTTCTCTTTGTCATACCTTTCTATATTAATTTGTCATAGGAGCTCATAGGCTCCTTGAGGGCAGGATGTTTGCTTTATTATTCTTCCATTACGTGCTTTGCTTGACCAAATGAATAATTAATCTGTAATACACCAAGAACATAAATTCCTGGGACATTAAATAATTCTTATTTTCAATATTACAATTAGCTATTTTGTCTTAAATTTAATTGGACTTGAACTTGACAAACACAATGTATATAATAAAATCTTCAATGTAAAAATACTTAAATAAAATTGAGAAGGGAAAATATTAGTGTTTCATGTACATTTAGGTCTTCTGATAACATTTTTACTGAAACTTAACTATGGTTCAAATTTCTGAAGAATGTTTCCAATAACAAAAAAGGGAATTGTCTTATTAATATTACTGTGAGACGATCACATGGTTTAACAGAGAAAATGGATATTTCACGAAGAAAGGTGTTATTTGGATAAATGGGTAGGTGAAAACATCTAGTTTAGTTCTTTCTTTAACAGAATGATTTAACAAATTGTACTCAAATGCAGAGGCATCTATTAGAGCAAGTTCTCTTTGCAGAATGTCGATAATTTTGTGTGCTTCTAATTCCTCTTTGTCTTGAACTTCTGAACCTCACAAAATTAAAATTACTTATTAGGAGACAAAGCAATTAAAATCAGACTCTTAGGTTATATTTCACAAGTTTATAGTGGACCAGCCTTGGGAGAGTAAAACCAGAGAGCCAGTGAATGGGGACTCTTCAGGGACAGCCACTTCAGTGAAAGCTTGGGGCCTTGCAAAACCCACTCTGAGGTAGACAAACACAGATCTGTAAGATAAAGCATAATCAGTTCTAACAATCAAGAGAATTTTCCCAAAACTTTTAATACAGAACATGTATAGGTCACCAAAAAGAATGAAAAACAAACAGAAAGTTTCAGTAACTAGGTCTTTACATCTTAATAAAAACTTACACTAGAAAAAAGTCATTTCATGTTTTAATTTTTTGTTATGTATATATTATTTAAAATGTAAATTTCTATCCGAATCCCAGAAAATTAGAATTGCAATTCAATACATTTTTTTTTCTGTTTAGATATTTTACTGCTATCTCTATTAATAAACTTATAAAATCTACACACCTTTTTCCTGCCTTATAAAAATAATAACTGTATCAGTCACGGTTCCAGTTGTGAACACAGAAACCACACAGTAATTTTAACAGAGTAAATTTAATTTAGGAAATTGGTTGAAGAGTTTTTAGATGATTGAAAGGTAAAATGAAATACAGATATAGGAATTACAGAAAGCAGCTCCTACCTCTAGGGCTGGAGAAACAAAGGGAAAACGTTGAGGTTATTAAAACTGATTCGCTCATGATAGTATCCTAGGAGCTTAAAAGTTGGGACTCAGAAGTCTCAGGAAGGGCCACTGAGGGGGCAGCTGCAGACTGGTTATCTCTGAGGAGGCAAATGAGATGGGTTCTGCAAATGTGGGAAATAAACTGCCGCTGCCAAGATGAGAAACTATTGCTGTAGTGGCACTGACATGAGCAGGATGCAAAATGGGAAGGAGCAAGTCCCTTTTCTTGCCTCTCGTTTTGCCTTCTGTCTCTTGTGCACCGTTTTGGCAGGGAGCCAGATGGCAAAAAAGAAATGCGGTTTGCAAAATTCCAGCCCCAGGATCATAAAGAAGAGTAGAAAAGGATGGGTTTGAAGCCAAGAGATAAAAGCTAATAAACAGAAAGAATTAGTAATTATACTTTCACATTTTAACGGACATGCATACTTCAAAAATTTAATCATTTAATGTTTTAATTCTTCATTATTTTTATAGTGTACCAAATGGAATCTCTTTCAAAAGATTAGAATTGCAATTAACTTTTTCATTCATATCATGTTAATAAATTTCAAAATGTGATGTTTTTTCCTTGCCTTGTAACAAATAATAAATTCCTTATACCATAATTTTATTCAAGTTGCCAATGACACCCTAAACTGTATCAAACTTTTAGTGAATAACACTGTTAAAATTTCTTGATTAAATTACAGCCTTACAGTCATTTTCTACATATCAATCAATCTCCAAGATTTTTCTAATATTATAAATAATATTAGTATTATTTATAAAAAAGATTATAAAAATCATAACATGCAATAACATAATTTTGGACCAGTTAGAAAACAGTCTTTATAAATGGAAATATTTGTTTTTTATTTCAAACTTCAGTTCTAAAATACATATATATATATGTTTTTTGTCAAGCTTTTACACTTTGCAATAAATAAAAATAATAGCATTTATGGAATACTTACTTTATACCAAACACTGCCATGCTCAATACAAAAATAATCCTCATTACAAAAGTTTGAGGTAGATACTATATTATCATTTTATAATTAAAGGATCTGAGGCTAAAAGCATATATAATTTCATTAAGACACATGGTTAATTAATGGTCAACGATAAGCTTTGTTATAGTGCCATTAACATCAATAATATTGTAATTGATTGAGCTACCTATATAGCCCACTGGTAAGAGTCAAACTTGATTTTTTTCTCTAGAATGTCAAAATGCTTCTTTTGAGGAAGAGTGTTATCTACTATCCTCATATTTTCTCTCCATAATAATAACTATGTCCTTAGTTGTGGTTTGTGATGTATACAGTTGGAAAAGTAGATTATATATCACAAGTATAAGCCTAATCCATAAGTGATGGAATAATAGAATCTCAGAACAGGAAAGGACTTTAATAACTATTACCTAATTAACAAATCTGTTCTCATAACACACTAAAATTTATTGATTTTTTTCTTCCTAGACACATGCTATATAGTTTACAGGCTCTATCTCATTTAATCCTCACCACAATAGAATGAATAAGTCAATATAGAAAGGTTGCTGAATATAAGATCTATGTACAAAATTAATTCATATTCCTACATATCAGCAATAAAAAAATAAAAATAAAACAGCATCATTTATAAATTATTAAAACTCATTAAATACTTCTAAATTTAACAGATAGCGTGTAAGATTTCTACATTCAAAATTACAAAACCTGCCGCGGTCCAGCCACGACAGGATCCAGGGGGCCCCGAAGGTGGGCAAGGCGTCGGCGCGGGAGACAGTCGACTACACAGCTCAGAGGCGGTGTGACACTGTTCCGTTTTATTGTGATTTGAGTACAACTTTTATACTTTTTATTTGGCATTTGATTATACTTTGTTGTTAAGGTAGCAGGGAGTTAAATTTCTGTGGTTAGGCGAAGCAGAAAATCTTATAGAGTATATTATTATTAATGTTCATGATTAACTAGTACATTTTTCTCTCAATCATTAGAACAGAACTACCTGATGGAACAATCTAAACTTTTAATTCTTAAATCTATTACGTAAGATACAGTTTGATTTAAGTAAAGGTGATAGATAGATGTATTCATAACAGCAAGCATTGGCTTGTGGGCAGACATTGTTCTTTCTGCCTGAAGAAATCTTTTAAATGCTATTTGATTTATGCTATATCTAAAGTTCAAGCTGAACCTTTCTCATAGCTGTTCAAAAGTTTCCTTGGTGCAGTAATGAGGAAAATATTTATAAAAATCAGTTTTACAAAGCTGCTTTCATAAGCTAAGTTTCTGTTCCTTTGTTTTTAAGCACCAAGGAGATCCTGACCTAGCCAGCCTTTCTATGAAACTTAAACTACTATAAGGCACATGAATTCTATCTTTATTCACTACATGTATACTATCTTTATTATAAGCTTCTGAATAAGGCAAAGGAAGATCAGGTAATCTTTTCATACTATTAGCCCCCCTAGGTGGATACCAGAGTTTTCTATTTATCCACTAGGCCACAAAAGGAGGCCCTTCTATAGTAGGCACAGGCTTATGAGTAAATTTCTTATCCTTACTAATTTTTCTACTAACTGCGTGGGAACAGGAGTATAAACTGGTTCTAGTAATTCAGCTTGTTACAATTTATTCATAATATCTTTAAGAGGCGCGTCAAAAGGAATTTCCCTTAATAATTGTTCAAATAAAGGGTTTACGCATTCTGGACACGTCAGGGTGACTAGAGCTGATTCCATACGCGGGGAATTTACTATGTTTTCCTCAGAGCCAATTTTGAGGAAATCCATTTGTTTAGCGTTTACACTTACTAGAATTTGTGCCACCCAAATTCCCCCTCTTAATAGGATCATTCTAAGAAACCAATTATCCCTAAACACATGCCACGTCCTCGTTCTTGACGATGCATTCCTTGAAGCCTCTGTCCCCATCTCCGGACCTTGTCACGCAGTAGGGTAGAAAGAGGACGCGGCAAAAACCTTATTGAAAGTAATTAAAGAAGAGATACTTAAAATGAGTGATAAACTTTGTATACGAATTGGGAAACTCCATAATAAAAAAATGTCATTACTGATTCTCCTCAAATTAATGTATAGAATCTTTTTAATCCTAATGAAAAATTCAATTGGTTGTCTTCTTTTGTTTTTGTTTTTGTTTTTTTTTTGCAAAAAAGTTAGCAAGCTGACTTTAATATCCATGTAGAAATACGAAGAGCTAGAAATAGTTAAAGTAATTTTAAGGAAAAATGGAGCTGAAGAAATTATAAAAAGAGACATCAATATGTATTAAAATGTATATTACTTAAAACAATATGGTATTGGCACAAAGATAAGCAAATCGACCAGTAATAGTAATAGAAACATAATAGTAAAAGAGCATAATTAATTTATGAAAAAGATTACACTGCAATCTTTTCAATAAATAAGTCTATTGGATATCCATATGAAAACTAATTGTAATAGGTGAGATAAAGAGCTTCTGAAACAGGAAAAGGCTAAAGGAATTCATCAGCATCAACACAGTATTGCAAGAAGTGTTGAAGAGACTTCTTTAAGAAGAAGAGAGGAAGAAAAAAAACATCAATATAAATAATAAAATGGCAATAACTATGTACCTTTCAAATATCACTTTAAATGTAAATAAATTATTTGTTCTAATCAAAAGACATAGGGTAGCTGAATGGATAAAAAATAACAAGAACCATACATAAGATGTCTACAAGAAGCACAATTCAGGTTGAAAGACACACACAGACTGAAAGTAAAGAGATAGAAAAAGATACTTCTTGCAAATGGAAATTTAGAAAAAGCTAAGGTAGCAATATTTACATCAGACAAAATAGACTTTAAAACAATGGCTGTAATAAGAGACAAAGGAAAACATTACATAGTGATGAGGGATCAATCCAGCAAGAGGATATAACCCTAGTAAACATTTATGCATTCAACATATGAGCACCGAAATATATTTTGAGTGACATAAAGGGAATGATGGACAGTAATACAGTCATAGCATGGAAACTTAACACTCTTTTGACACCAACGGACAGATCTTCCAAACAGATAATGAACAAGAAAACGGTGGCCTTAAATGACACACTATACTAGATGGATTTAGTTTTTGGAATGTTTTACCCCAAAGCAGCAGAGTTTACATTCTTCTCAAGTGCTCAGGGAACATTTTCCAAGATAAATCACATGTTAGGCCATGAAACAAGCCTCAGTAAACTAAAGAAGATTAAAATTATATCAGGCATCTTCTCCACCACAATGATATGAAACTAGAAATCAATTACAAGAAAAAACTGAAAAATACACAAACACATGGAGGCAAAATAACATGCTACTAAACAATGAATGGATTAATGATGAGATCAAGGAAGAAATCACAAGGTACCTTGAGACAAATGAAAATGAAAACACAATGACTTAAAACCTGTGGGACACAGAGAAAGCAGCCTCAGAGGGAAATTCACAGCATTACAGGCTTACCTCAAGAAACAAGAAAAATCTCAAACCTAACTTTACACTTAAAGGAACTGGAGTTTTTATATGCCAACAAAAGTGAGTTAAAAAAAAAAAAAAAGGAAACAATAAAAATCAGAGAGGAAATAAATGAAATAGTGTCTAAAAAGTGAGTTAAAAAATCTCAAACCTAACTTTACACTTAAAGGAACTGGAGGTCCTTTAAGTGAGTTAAAAAAAAAAAAAAAAGGAAACAATAAAAATCAGAGAGGAAATAAATGAAATAGTGTCTAAAAAACAATACAAAAGACCAGTGAAACCAAGAGCTGGTTCTCTGAAAAAATAAATAAAATTGATAAAACTTTACCCAGATTCATCAAGAAAAGAAAGAGGGACCCAAATAAATAAAATCAGAAATGAAAGAGGAGAAGTCACAACTGACTTCATAGAAATACAAAAAATTATAAGAAAGTACTATAAGCAATTATATGCCAACAAATTGGACATTCTGGAAGAAATGGGTACGTCCTAGAAACACATAATCTTCCAAGACTGAGTCAAGAAGAAACAGAAACTCTGAAAAGACTAATTACTACTAACAAAATAGAATCAGCAATCAAAAAACTTCCAACAATCAAAAGTCCATTGAAAGAATTAACACCTAGTCTTCTCAAACTATTCCAAAAAATTCCAGAGGATGGAAGGCTCCCAACCTCATTTTATAAGCCCACCATTACCCTGATTCTAAAACCAGACAAAAATATTATAAAACAAACAAACAAACAACAACAACAACAACAAAATAACTATAGGTTGAAGGTCCTGATAAACATAGATGCAAAAATTTTCAACATTTTAGCAAGCTAAATTCTGCAATATAGTAAAGTGATCATACACCATGATTGAGTGCGATTTATTCCTGGAATGCGAGGTTGGTTTAATATATTCAAATCAACTAACATGATACACCACATAAACAAAATGAGGATAAAAATTATATGATCATGTCAATAGATGCAGAAAAAGCATTTTAGAAAATTCAGCATCAATTAACAATAAAAACTCTCAGCAAAGTGGAAATAGAGGGAACATATCTCAACATAATAAAGGCATATATTATAAACCCACAGCTAACATCACAATGAACAGGGAAAAGCTAAAACTGTTTTCTTTAAGATCAGGAAGAAAACAAGTATGTCCACTTTCACCACTTTTATTTAACATAGTATTGGAAGTCCTAGCTACAGCTATCAGACAAGGAAAAGAAAAAAATACATCCAAATTCAAAAGAAAGTTGTAGAAATGTCATTATTTGCAGATGACATAATACTGTATATAGAGAACCCTAAGGATTCCAGCAAAAAACTTTTAGAACTGATAAATGAATTCAGTAAAGTAGCAGGCTACAAAATTAATATTCAGAAATAAGTTGCATTCTTATACACCAATAATAATTAGGAAGATAAATTTTTAAAAATCCCATTTACAATTGCATAAAAACAAACTAGGAATAAGTTTAACCAAGGGGGTAAAGACTTGTACTTGGAAAATTAGAAGTCATTGAAGAAAGACATTAAAGAAGATACAAATAAATGGAAACATTTTTCATCTCATGGATAGGAACAATTAACATGCTTAAAATGTTCATATTACCTAAATCAATCTACAGATTTAATGCAATCTAAGACCCCAAATAGCCATGGCAATCTTGAGAAAGAAGATTGTTGGAGGTATCATACTACCTGATATCAACTATACTACAAGGCTATAGTAATCAAAACAGTAAAGTATTGGCATAAAAACTGACACATAGATCAATGGAACAGAACAGAGAGCCCAGAAATAAACCCACACCTATATGGTCACATAATCTATTACAAAGGAGGCAAGACTATACAATGTGGTAAAGACAGTCTATTCAATAAATGGTATCAAGAAAACTGAGCATTGAAACTAATAAAATAAAATTTAAAAAAACTGGACAGGTATATGCAAAAGAAATTAAAATGGACCACCTTCTTATACCATATACAAGAATAAACTGAAAATGGAATAAAGATTGAAATGTAAGACCCAAAACTATATAATTCCTAGAATAAAACATAAACAGTAAATTTTTTGACGTTGCTCTTAGTAATATTTTTTTCTGATATATCTTCTTGGGCAAGAGAAACAAAAGAAAAATAACCAAATGGGATTACATCAAACTAAGAAGTTATTGCACAGCAAAGGAAACTATGAACAAAATGAAAAGGCAGCCGATTGAATGGGAGAAGATATTTGCCAATGATACATCTGATAAAGGGTTAATATCCAAAATTCATAAAAAAACTGATACAGCTCAATGAGAAAAAGCAAAGAATCCAATTAAAAAATGGGCAGGGGACCTAAATAGATACTTCTACAAATAAGACATACAGATGGCCAATAGATACATGAAAAGATGCTCAACATCGTTAACTGTCAGAGAAATGCAAATTAAAATCACAATGAAGTATCACCTCACACCTGTCAGAATGGTTATCATAGATAAATAAAAAGATAGCTGCTGGCAAAGATGTGGAGAAAAGGGATCGCTTGTTAACTATTGGTGGGATTTCAAATCGGTGCAGCCACTATGGAAAACAGTTTGGAGGTTCCTTGAAAAATTAAAAACAGAACTAATTTCATTTTTGGGTATTTATCTGAAGAAATCCAAAACCCTAATTCAAAAAGATACATGCACCCATATTTTCACTGCAGTGCTATTTACAATAGCCAAGATATGGAAGCAACCTAAGTGCCCATCGATAGATAACTAGATAAGGAAGGGTAGTACATAAATGGATTATTAATTTAAAGAAATGAAATTTTACCATTTGCAACAACATGAATGGATCTAGAGAATATTATGTTAAGTGAAATAAGTCAGACACAGAGGGACAAATACTATATGATCTCACTTATATGTGGAATCTAAAGAACAAAGTGAGAAAATAAAACAGAAACAGATTCATAGATACAGAGAACAAATGGATGGTTAAAAGATGGGAGGAGGTTTGGGGGTTTGGATGAAAAAGGTAAAGCAATTAAAAAGTACAAATTGGTAGTTAGAAAATAGTCAACAGAATGTAAAATATAGCAAGAGAATATAGTTAATAATATTGTAATAACAATGTATA
The DNA here is from genome assembly GCF_000325575.1 of Pteropus alecto. Taxonomy (NCBI): domain Eukaryota; kingdom Metazoa; phylum Chordata; class Mammalia; order Chiroptera; family Pteropodidae; genus Pteropus; species Pteropus alecto. Next base: position 36,011,542 of record NW_006436298.1, on the reverse strand, counting down.
GTGCCAGGTGGGTACTAGACTTATCAGGGAGATCACTCTATAAATTATACAAATGTCTAACCACTATGCTGTACACCTGAAACTAATACAAAATAATATTGAATGTCAACTATAATTGAAAAATAAATAAATAAAATAAATAAAATCATATATATATATATAAATGATGATTGTGACAAACTGTTTTTTATATATATATATAAAATGAGATTTATTTTTCTTGACATAAAATGACAGTAATTTTTTCTGTTGTCATGTTCTATTTTTCTTTTATGTAAGATTTATCCTTATTTCAAATCTCAGCAAGTTGCTTATATTGAGAATAAATGGTTTAAAATAGAAAACGAGAACTGAATAGAAAAACTTGCACCTCTTGTCAGATCCAAACAATTCTATTAGAGCACAACACAGCCTGATAGAACATTCTCTATCAATGCAGTCTTAAAAGAGTTCCTTCTCTCAGTTACGCCTGTATTTTTTTTTTTGCAATGTACAAATTAATTAAAATAACGATCTTGTGAGAACTTGTGATTGTTTACCATGGGTTAGAGCTCTGACTATACAAAAATGAATAAGTCATGGGTATTCTCTTAGTGGATATTCAAATTAGTCAAAAAGATAGTTGAGTAAAATAACAATTACAATATTATAGGAAAGCATCTAGTTGAAGAAGATGTGAGAATATGTGCATTTATCTTCACTCCCAAATGAAACGCTGCTAAAATGGCAGTAAAAATTTAAATTAAATTAAATTTAAAAATTTAAAGGTATAAACCTACATGGAAAAACAGAACAGAAGAAGAAACTATGGCCATAAAATTTATAAAGATGAAACACAGATGGATGAGTAATGAATAACTTCATAAATCCAAAATATCATAAACTTAAGATTACTCCAAAGTTCCCATGTTGTTCAACAGTGTCAGAACATTCTGTTCAATCTGTCAGGACTGCAATGTTGAAAAGCTGACGAGACATAGGCAATTTATATTCCTCATTAGAGACATTTCTTTTGACATTTAGCTTAATTTTTTTTCAAGTGAGAAATATTGATTCCATTAAAATATTTTCATGATTGTCTGTACCTTTTCAGAATGGGTAGGTGCATATTTATGTGCAAAGACTAGCATAATAATTGGCAGCAATAGTCATTTCCATGACTTAATACCTAGGTTTGTAATATCTTTGCCTATTTAACAGAATCAAGACATATATTTTATAAATTATATTTTAATTGAATACAGTTTAAAAAGATTCAACAGTTTATAAAGATGAACCCTAGAGATTCAACAACACCTCATCTGCCAATAGCACTCAGAAACAATAGGGAAATAGGTCAAAATAGAATTGTGAAAATGAACCCGCCATGATTTGTGCAGAAACCAGACATACTATCCATGGCTCATGTGAGTATGAAATTGTCTCCTTCATGAAATATTCATGATAGGCCCATGAGACTTCTGGCTAGTAAAATGATGTGCCTGGTTGGAATTTTACATGACATGAATAAATGGACAGAAAATGGAACAGAGAAGAAAAAGTTCCTACATTTTAAGTTTGACTGTTTCTTGTCTGTTGTCTGTAGCTGTAAATAAGTAACCACAACACTGGTTTAAAGGAGCTGCAATCAATCAATCAATCAATCAATCAATCACAGCTCTATTTCAGTACCCCCACTCTGAAAGATAGCCAATCCCCAAACTCCATGATAAATATCAGCCAATCCTTTAAATCTCTCACTTCTGAAAATCAGGTAATCCCTATCTTTTATGTTTTCCCAAATTCTATGACTGTTTTCTTCAGAATGACTCTGATCTAAAAACATTTCTATCTTTCTTAACAAGTAACAAATTTAACTTAGTTTCAGATCTCTCCCTGCTTGAAGGAAAAGAATAGAAGCTCCAGAAATAAAGTTAAATTCACCCTTAGATTTAATCTCTTATAAAGAGTGTATATGAAAAAGCCAACGAAGTTAGTTTTTTTTTGTGATGTTTGGGCAACTGGTAGCCATACAGAAAAAGATAAAATGAGATCTATACTACTAATTAAACACCAGAATAAATTCCAAATGAGTCAAATATAAAAATGTAAAATATAAAAATAAAAGTACATGGAAGAATTCCTTCATAACCTTGAAATCATAAAGGCTGTTCTATGACTAAACATTCAGAAGCCATAAGAGAACAACTAAATTAAAAAGAAAGGACCTCCTGACTGGCAAATATATACCATAAGAAAAACTCAAAACAAATGACACACTGGGAATAAATATTTGCAACTCATATCACAAGAGCCAATCTCTCTGATTATAAATATTGCTTAAATTTAAATAAAAAATAAACTAATATAAAGAAAAATAGGTAAAAGACAACAATAGAGAGTTCATAAAAAATAAATACAAATGATTATTATACATATGAAATTGTTAGACTGACTCATACATAAAGAAATGTAAATTGAAACTAAATTAAAATATTTGTCCTTTATTATATTGTTAAAAATTCAAATTTGACAACGTTCTGGTGTCAAAGCTATGGGCAAAGTCACTGTATTACTTAGGAGTAAGAAACTATGCAATCTATCCTGAAAGAAGTCTGATAATATTTGTCAAAATTACAAGTTCATTTACTCTTTGATCTAGTAGTCATACTTCTGGGAATTTATTCTGCAGCTAAACCAGTACCTATACCAAATAAAAGATGTATAAGGTTCTTTATCACAACATTGTTATAATAATGAAAGATAGGAAACAACCAACTATTCATCAGGAGGTAACTGGTTAAATAAACACAATACATTCATATAAAGAAATATTACTCAATAATATGTTAGTGTTCAGGTGAAAAGACCTCAAGGCTATAATATTAGATTTTTAAAAAAGCAAAAACTCAGAGCAGGGAGGGAAGGGTGAAAGTGAATGAAAGCTGAAAAAGGAAGCAATATTTTTCAGTATATATCTATTTGTATTGTTTTGATTTGAGGGCCAGATGAATATTCAAAAAGTATTTAATATTTAAAAAATATAGAAAACTACGAGCTCTTACCTAGAGCTATTACTATACCCCTTTCTATTGGTGCTCCAGACGATAATAAATGTAACAATACATTCTTTGGGCTGCCAAAAATATGCAAAATGCTTACATTTCAAAAGTTGGATCTAATGACATACATCTCAGAACACTGACCTAAGAGCCTCTAGAATAACAGAGCCTCACGCCTGAGAAAATTCTTAAAAAACTTGAAGGCTCTTGCTAAATAAACCTCACATGAGTGATAGTTTTCCTTTTCACATCAGTAAGACAATGTGGATGTATCTGTCTTCTTTTAGCAGCCGACATACTTGGACTGATGCTCTATGTCAATAATGACACTGTGTTCCTAGATAAGTACTTGTAGCTATCCATACCGTGGCCTATGCTAACATTGTGACCTTTATAGATTCTAACGCCACTTTGACTCTGAGAAAACTTTTAGTTTTAGGAATGAAAATATGACACTCTCAAAGGAACCTATTTTATTTGCGGAACCGATGCTTACCCATAATTTCCACAAGACTGATTGGGACCTATGCTACATAAATGATCTTGCCCCTGCTAAGTGTTACCTTCCCTAAATGAGAGATCTGCCATATTTGTAATTGAAACACATTAATATGGGGGATGTAATGATGAATAGAACTAGGTTCCTAAACAAGGTACATGGGCATGTCGAACGAGTGT
>NW_006436298.1:36003621-36007805 GCF_000325575.1 Pteropus alecto | reverse complement strand
GTATACTCTTGATAGCTAAGATTGCTGCACCTATATAACTGAAAAATCAGAATTTATCTCTGGTTTATTGAGCAACATACAAAAAAACCACTTAAGCCACTATGAGAGCTGGTACCTAGTTACATGTACTAGTAGCCATTCAGAGAATTAAGGAATACAAATTATATTTTACTAATTTGGGGACTAGTGATTTATTTATTTAGGGCGAAAATAAATATAAAATGTTTTATAAGTTATAACCTTAAGGAAGTACACCAGGAGCCTTTTCACATGAATTATAAGCAAGTAGTGCATACTTTGTGTGGTATTTAGGAGAATTCTGAGAAATGAAATATGAAGAATAGAAGTTAGAAATCTTGCACTAGAGAGCATTTCCAGAGTACCAGGCAGAGAAGGAGAATCCAAAGACATCTCTGCAGTTTTGCTGAATTGAAGAGATAGGGTTGGAAATTCAAAGGCTAAGGCAGCTAAAATGGAGGGAGGGGTGTAGAGAAAGGAGCTTCATGAAAAGAGACATCTCAGATCTACAGAGGAGTTCACTTGAGTCTTTGGCTGAATATGATCTATGCACGCATTTGAAGAAAATACCCAAGTCTGGGGAAAGAACCGTTGCAAGAGAGTAGGCAAAACAATTTTCATAGCTAAAAAAGGACTGGATTTAGTGCTTGTTCCCACTAGCCAGGACATTAGGTAGAATCATCAGAATTTTATTGCTTTAAAGCAAGACTTGAAATAAGCCAATTCTTTCTAAGCAACTTAACTGTGTTCTAGATCAAAGCTCAAAAATTTTTAAAGAAATAACTTTTTAAAAATTCCATCAACCAACAATGTAAAATTGAAAATGTCTGGCCACCAGTTTAAAATCATCAGGCATGAAAAGAGGGAGGAAAATAAGGCCCATAACAAGGAATAAGCTTTATCAAGAGAAACAGGCACGGAAATGTTAAAAGTTATAAAATTAGGAGAAAAGTACATTAAAACAGCTATTACATATAATGTATATTTAGAAGATATATTAAAACGGAAACATGATGAGAAGTAGAAGATATTTTTTAAAAGTTCCAAACTGAACAACTAGAGGTGAAAAATGAAATGCCTGAAATGAAAATTGCATTGGATAGAATTAATAAAAGATTAGACACTAAAGAATTAAAGAATAATTAAAATGCATCAATTTGTCGAAAGGCCATAATGGTCCTAAAAGTGTATGTACCTCATAACAGATATTCTAAATACAAGAAGCAAAAACAACTGAAAAAGGAACTAGACAAACTCACAACAGTATTAGAGATTTTAACACTCTCCTCTCATTAACTTAAAAAACAAGAAGAAAACATCAATAAGGATATAAATTATTTGAGAAAAATTATCAAGCAACATCAACTAATAGAAACAATACAACATCTAATGTCAAGAGTGGAATAAAGATATTTCAGACTTTCAAAGTCTCACATGTAGATCTCCATACTCACCCTTCCTTAGGAAGCTTCTAAAGGAGATGTTTCACAAAGGGAATCCACAGAATGATGGCGAAACCAGAATGACAGCTGAGCTACTGGCTTACAGAGAAATCATTTCAGATTTTGGCGAGAGCATAGTGGGCTCCAGGAGAAGAGAATAATGAAGAAATTAAGTTCATAGAAATATCTATTATTTTGAATTATTGACAGAAATTTTTATTTAAGGTAAATTGTGTGCAGATGATTTAGTGATAGCTACATAGAAAACTAAGGAGATAAGAAAATAAGACATTTATTCTCTTCAAGGAACACAAAAAGCTATCCAAGAAAAGAAATGTAATCCCAATATATTTATATTACTTAGCTGTGAGCCACATAGTACCATTGTGTTATATCCATATTAGAAGGATTGCGGAAGGTGTGTGCGTGTATGTGTGCGTGCATGTGCGTGCGTGTGTGTGTGTGTGTGTGTGTGTGTGTGTGTGTGTGTGTGTGTATTTGGTGGGTTGTGGAGAGAGTAAAAAAAGCATTTAATTCTTATTTTCCTCAGAGAGAAGACTAAAAATTAAGAAACCACAGTATAAGCAGTGAAAGCTCATCATATGGAGATAAGGAGTTAGTTAGAACTAAAAGAAGTTGCCAACAGAGTTGAAAGTAGGTGAATTTGGACAGTGGGACATTATTTTTCATAATAAAACTTGTAAAACTGTTTAAGTCATATGCATGTATAACCTTGATGAAATTTTTAAAATTTCCAATAAGAAATAGTTTGTGAAAAGGTCCATGAAAAAGACAAACACAGTATTCTTTAGAAGCACAGTTGCTCAGTAAGGAGTTGCAGTAGAGCTCAAGGAAGTCTTCTCAGAGAAAATTATTCTTTACATCGTTATAAAGACAAATCAGAGTTAATCATGAGGTTAGGGGGCAGGAAGTCATGGGCAGAGGGCATGACCTGAACTAAAGCTAAGTGGCATTCATAAATATGCTTCATTGGGGGATCCCAAGTAGAGTTGGGATCAGTAGGGTTGGAGCCTGGAATGTGGGAGGAGAGGAGGCTGCTGAGAAATGGGGTTGGCTGGGTCTCACGGTGCTCATATCATGAAGGACCTTGTATGCTCAGAAAGGGATTGACAGAACAGATTAGCATTCTGAGGTAAGAATGATCTTTCAAGTGGGAGGTGTATAGGAAAATGAAAGTACTAGGGACAAACGGGTCATTTAGGAAGCTGATAGAATGAATTTGGCAAGAAGTGAAAACAATAAAAAGGGAGAGTAAATGCATAACATATTTTAAAAGGGCAGAATTGATAGGACCTGAGGAGATGAGGAAGATCAAGAAGTCACAGATGAATTTTAGGTTTCTGGTTTGGCTGCTGTGAAAATTTACTGGAAAAGAAAATAAAAGAGAGGAGCACATTTTCATAGGTAGTGTTATGGAGTGAATGTTTGTGGCCCCCCAAAGTTCATATGTTGAAACCCTAGAACCCAAACGTAATGTTATTAGGAAGTAGGGCCTTGGGACGTAACTAGGGTTAGATGAGGTCGTGAGGGCAGAGCCCTCATAATGCGATTAGTGCTCCTATAAGAATTCGAAGACAACTTGCTTCTCTCTGCTCTTTGCCATGTGAGGACACAACAAAACATAGCCATCTACAAGCCAGAAAGTGGGCTCACCAGACACCGGATCTGTTGGCACCGTGATCTTGGTCTTCTGACCCTCCACAGCTATGAAAAATAAATATTTGTTGTTTAAGCCTCCCAGTCTGTGGTAATTAGTTATAGCAGCCTGAACTAAGACAGGGAGTGATGAGTGTTGTTTTGTATTTCTGTTTGTAGGATGTTAAGTGTGTAAGTTCAGTTGCTCAATGGACAAAGGGTTCAAGAGGAAGGCTTGGACTGAGACATAGTTATTGGAGCCTGAGCCCAAGCAAGATCTTCTAAGGAGAGTACATAGAGTAATAAGAATTCCTAGCAGAGCATTAAGCGGGGAGAATTTATAGAAGAGACTAAAATGAATAGAGAAGAATTGACCAGAGAGGTCAGAGAAAAACCTAGAAAGAGCACTGTTTCAGGAATCTGGAGAATATTTCAAGAAAAGGGAAGTAGCGGATTGTGGCAGATGGTAAAAAAAGAGAAGACAAGGAAAAAAAGTTTTTTTTTTTTTAATTCCACAATAACAGAATAAAGGATGACTGGCGAACACCACAGCTACCTTGCGGCAGTCGTGGTGGAATGTCTGTTACAGTGAATTGGAAGGAGGAAGTGGAGACAGTAAGAGCACTCTTCATCTGACTGAACGTAGGTCGGGGTGAGCAGGTTATTCTGAATCTTTTGACAATTGATTTTGAACTACGATTAGTTATACAATCATTTTTCTCTTAATACGCAAAGATTAAGATTGGAATAAGGCTTAAGGTTGTCTAAAGTTAAGTGACAGTGCTGAGATTTATTTTTATTTTAATTAATTAATTAATTTATTTATTTATTTTTGGTAACATTGGTTAACAAAATCCAATAAGTTTCAGCTGTACACTTTAATAGTAAGGCATATTTATACTGTGTGTTTACCTTCATGGTTAGATTTCTTTCTGTCACCACATATTTGATCCCCTTTACCCCGTCTACCTCCCCCCTTCCCCCACTCCCTACCCTCTGGTAATCACTAGTCTATTGTTCATGTCCATGAGTCTCTGTTTGTTTCTTTGTTGCTTTTAGGGTTTTTTT
>NW_006436298.1:36001102-36003385 GCF_000325575.1 Pteropus alecto | reverse complement strand
GATAAATACCCAGCAGAGGGGTTTCTGGATCATATGGTAGATTAATTCTTAGTTTTTTGAGGAACCTCCATGCTGTTTTCCATAGTGGCTGCACAAATTTACAGTCCCACCAGCAGTGTATAAGGGTTCCTTTTTCTCCACATCTTCTCCAACATTTGTTATTACTTGTTCTGTTGATTATAGCCATTCTAACAGGTGTGAGATGGTATCTCATTGTGATTTTGATTTGCATTTTCCTAATAGCTAGTGATGAGCATCTTTTCATATATTTGTTGGTCATTTGTATGTCCTCTAGGGAGAAGAGTCTCTTCAAGTCCTCTGTCCATTTTTTGATTAGATCATTTGTTTTTCTGTTGTCGTTATTGAGTTGTATGAGTTCTTTGTGTATTTTGGACATTAGGCCCTTATTGGAAGTATTGCTTGCAAATATATTTTCCCATTCTGATGGCTGTCTCTTTACTTTTTTGACAGTTTCTTTTGTTGAGCAGAAGCTTTTTAGTTTGATGTAGTCCCATTCATTTATTTAGCTTTTACTTCCCTTGCCTTTGAGGTCAAATTAATAAAATCCTCTTTAAGTCCAAGGTCCTTGAGTTTAGTTCCTATGTTTCCTTCTATGCATTTTATTGTTTCAGGTCTTATATTCAGGTCCTTAATCCATTCTGAGTTAATTTTGGTGTGTGGGATTTAAATTAGGCCTTCTAAAGCCTGTGCTCTTAAACACTACATTTTCACAGACACTGTATGGTTACTGTGTTCATTTGCATATGGCCTATGTCTCCCCAAACCAGACATACAAGGAATCTCAACAAATGTCTTAAATCATTCAGTTATGTAATGTTCAAGTTGAAGGGAAAATTCAACTTGATCATATGGTATGGGTACTCAGTTGAACCATGGAGGTTAGGTGATTTGCCCAAAATCACAGAGCTGCTAAGCTTAAAGCTTAAGAGTATAAGCCCTATTCCTTGCCTTTTAGTCAGTTCAACATATTTCTCAGAAAACTAAACTCAAAACCACACTCTAATGTGTAGGAGACACAAGATTTTCTCATCTGAATAAGCCTGATAATTTCAATTAATCAGACCTATTACCTAACCCTGTTTTGATACAACATACATACAAAAGTTCAGAAATAAAATTACTTTGATCTGAGATAACCAGACTCTGTAAGTCTCAAAATCAGGCTTTCCTGTGAGTAATAACAAAGATACTAGAATACTGTGCCAATTTTCCCTTACTTGCTCAAAGCCGAAAAGGCAAGCTGAAGACGAAGTTGGGATTATATAATAAAAGAGGCCAATTCTTTCAGTTCTGGAGAATATGCATGGCAGCCTAGGCTAATGAGAAGATAAACTACATTTAGAACTGTGTAAAAATATAGCTCTCATCTTTTTGAGATTTTCCCTTCTTTCTCTCTGCATTTCCTTCCCTCTGCTTCTGCCTCTTTTCTTATCTCTTTTCTTTCTCCCTAATGTCCCTCCCTTGTCAATGCCTTTCCCCATTTCACCCTCCCTCCCATTTCTTCAACTTTTGATTTCTTTGATTTTTCTTGCTCTTCTCAATTCTTATTTAGAATAATTTTACTGTATCGTGTTTTAATGACATATTAAATGTCGTCAGCAATATCATTAGCAATGACTCAATCAAGAACGCACAGAAAAACGATCTTCAGTCTTATCTTGAGGTTCTAGCACTGAGGTAGGAGGAAGGCTTGAAGTCTCTGTTGGTATCAACTTATTTCTCTAGCTTATCCACTTGTATATAAATCTTTTTAAAAGTTCACATTAATATAAGATTTTTTTTTTGCCCGTTGTGTTGGTTTTACAGAATCTATGCTTTGATTTTGCCAGTAAATTTTCTAGATGAACTTAATAAGATCTTTAACATGATGGAAACAAATTGCTGGGAGCCTGCTTCTATTTTCAGAAACCCTTTCCAACTGTCTTTAGATAGTGGAAAGAAACATTAGAAATAACTGAGAAGCCAATGGAGTTGTAAGGATAGTTAAGGATAAGAAATGATTTTTCAGTAAAGCCTCAAGACATGAAATGTTTAGGCAAAGAAAAGAACTGAAATGTGGACTGGAGAGAATAAAAAAAGCAATATAGTTTTAGGTACCATCCACGAAGGCTGCCACATTTTTGACTCTGCTCCAAGGCTTAGAAAACAAAACTAATGCTGTGGGGAGCATCAAAAGCTGTGACAGGTATGCAGCAAGAAGTCTCTCCAAGGTTATTCTGTGAACTGAAGCCCCACCCCCACTTCACTGATAGGACAGGGAGC
>NW_006436298.1:35934771-36001090 GCF_000325575.1 Pteropus alecto | reverse complement strand
GGGAATGAATTCAGCTCCATGGGGCAGAACTCCAGCTCTACGCTTCAGCATTATATCATAAAAATAATATTCTCATTTCCGCATACGGGAAGCCGTGATTGGGTAAATTTCAGGCCAGAGATTCATAGCCTTAAGGTAAAAATGGCTAAAATTAAAGACTTTTTAAAATTCTCCCTAGTTTGGACCTCAACCATGTGCTACTGTTCATTAGTTCACTCAGTCATTCATTCATTCAAAACCAAAACTCATTAAGGGCCCCTACTGTCACAGCCAAGACTGCCTTCTTAAGTAAATAAGAATATACATAAACCTCCAAAATGATTCTATTTCTTTAAGTGAAAAATGAAGATCTCTGGATAACTTAGAAAGGACCGATGAAGGGAATGAGAAATAGAAAGGTCTATGTCCACTTAGGAAGTTTTTGGTAAAAGGAGGTAGAAGAGAGAGTTAGAAAAAGATAAGAACTTATATTTAGGTCTTTGTTCATTTTGAGTCAATTTTAATGTATGGTGACAGACAGCAGTCTAGTTTCATTCTTTTGCATGTAGCTTTCCAATTTTCCTAGCATCATTTATTAAAGAGAATTTCTTTTCTCCACTTTATATTCCTGGCTCCTTTGTCAAAAATTATTTGCTCATATACAGGTGGATTTATCTCTGGGCTCTCAATTCTGTACCAATGGTCTGTGTGTCTGTTCTTCTGCCAATATCATGCTATTTTGATTATTGTTGTTTTGTAGTATAATTTGAAGTCAGGCAGTGTGATACTTCTGGCCTTGTTCCTTTTTTCCCCTCAGGATTGCTTTGGTTATTTGGGGTCTTTTGTGATTCCAAACAAATTTGATGATTTTTTGTTTTATTTCTTTTAAAAAATGACATTGGGATTTTGATGGGGATTGCATTAAATCCGTATATTGCTTTGGGTAATATGGCCATTTTAGCTATACTGGTTCTTCCAATCTATGAACACTGATTATCTTTCCATTTCTTTGTGTCTTCTTCAATTTCTTTTAATAATGTTTTATAGTTTTCTGTGCATAGGTCTTTCACAGGCTTTGTTAAGTTTATTCCTATAATGTATTTTATTCTTTTTGTTGCAATTGCAAAACTTGTTTTTTCATTTCTTTTTCTGAAATTTCGTTGTTAGTATATAGGAATGCAATGGATTTTGTACATCAATTTTGTATCTTGCAACTTTACTGTATTCGCTTGTTGCTTCTAATAGTTTTTTGATGGCGTCTTTGGAGTTTTCTGTATAGAGAATCATGTCATCTGCAAAAAGTGATGATTTGACTTCTTCATTCCCAATTTGGATGCCTTTTATTTCTTTCTCTTGACCGACTGCTCTAGCTAGGATTTCCAGTATCATGTTGAATAGGAGTGGTGAGGGAGGGCGACCGTGTCTTGGTCCTGATCCTTGAGGGAAAGTTTTCAGTTTTTCACCATTGAGTATATTAACTGAGTGTTTGTCACATATGGCCTTTATTATGTTGAGGTACTTTCCTTCTATACCCATTTTATTATTTTTTTTTAATCATAAATGGGTGCTGTATGTTGTCAAATGCTTTTTCTGCATCTATTGATGTTATAATATGATTTCATTATTTATTTTGTTTATCTGATATATCTCATTGATAGATCAAAATGGATCAAAGACCTAAATATTAGACCTGAAACAATTAATTGCATAAAAGAAAACATAGGTACTAAATTCATGGGCCTTGGATTTAGAGAGGATTTTATGAATTCGACCTCAAAAGCAAGGGAAATGAAAGCAAAAATAAGTGAATGGGACTACATCAAACTAAAAATCTTCTGCACAGCAAAAGAAACCATCAGCAAAACAAAGAAGCAACCAACTGAATGAGAGAAGATGTTTGCAAACAATGCCTCTGATAAGGGGCTAATCCAAAATATATAAAAACCTCATACAACTCAACAACCAAAAAAACAAACGATCCAATTAAAAAATGGGCAGAAGACATGAACAAATACTTCTCCGAAAGACACACACAGACGACAAACAGACATATGAAAAGATGCTCAACTTCACTAGCTATTAGGGAAATGCAAATCAAAACCACAATGAAATACCACTTCACACCTGTTAGAATAGCTATTATCAACAAGACACGTAATAATAAGTGTTGGAGAAGTTGAGGGGAAAAGGAACCCTCATACACCGCTGTTGGGAATGTAAATTGGTACAGCCACTATAGAAAACAGTATGGAGGTTCCTCAAAAAATTAAGGATAGAATTACCATTTGATCTAGAAATCTCTCTTCTGGGTATCTACCCCCAAAATTTGAAAACATTTATCTGTAAGGATACATGCACCTCAATGTTCATTACAGCATTATTCCCAGTGGCCAGACATGGAAACAACCAAAGCGCCCTTCTATAGATGATGGAATAAATAAGCTGTGGTACATATATACAATGGAATATTACTCAGCCATAAAAGATGAAACACTGCCATTTGCAACATCGATGAATCTTGAGATTATCATGTTACGTGAAATAAGTCAGACAGAAAAAGTTGAGAACCAGATGATTTCACTTATATATGGGATATAAAACTAAAAGCAACAAATGAACAAAACAAACAAACAAAAACTCATAAACACAGACAATAGTTTAGTTGTTACCAGAGGAAAGGGGAGGAGAGAGGAGGTAAATAAAGGTAAAGGGGACCAAATGTATGGTGACAGAAGGAGATTTAACTTTGGGTGGTGAACACACAATGCAATATATATATGACATATTATCTAATTGTACACTTGAAACCTATATACTTTTATCAACCAATGATACCCCAATAAATTTAATGAAAAAAAAGATAAGGAGTAGAGAGCACAAAAAATAAAAAAAAGAATCATAATGCCACAATAGATTTATGGTTTTGATGGAATAAAAAGCTATCTTTTATCCCTTTAAATCTGTGTCCTTATCAGAGGAAGAGTTTATCTTAACAGCTAAGCCCAGAGATAGATCAAGAAATACTAAATCTGAAGTTATAAAATATATTAATTATTCCCATGGGACTAGGTTAACTCACAGAACCATCAAGTAATCCAGAAAATAAATTTTAAATTTTAAATGTTCAAAATTTACATCATTAGATAATTTGCATTATTAGCAGCTTAATGTTTCTTCTTTACTTCCCATTACTTAATCTGCTGAAAGTACATGCCCAGATTCTCTCGTGAGCTAACTCATTGCTCGTGCAATTTTACAAAAACAGCAGTCTTGTATTACTGAAAACAAAACTTAGACTTTTTCTAAATCATAATGATTTCTGGGTTTGCCTGCATGAATATGGTAAGGGATTTTCTAACCAACCGCAACCTACATCTCATGACCTACATTATACACATGCATATTTTTCTAGAGAAATTTAGGTTCCCCAAATTTTCTTTAAAAAAAACTTTCCTTCTTAGATAATATTCTAAAACATATTCACCAGAACTTTAAAAAGGAAAGGACAAACCATAAATTTGCATTTTAAGAAAGATGTATGGCCACAGCTCTTAATCGTAAGCAAAAGAAATTCTTTTTTTTTTTAAATAAGAAAAAGGGGAATTATTGTAATGATGTTGCATTGATCTAAGAATCTCAGAAGGAGGTGTTGAAGGTGGCTCATAAGCTATGCAGATAGGAGGAATATTTCAAATAATCCAGCAGAAGTAACCTGCTTGGGACACCAATGCCATTATTATTGTCACAAGCACCAAGTACTTCAGCTTGTACTGTCAACATAACCAGCACTGGATGCTGGACACTGATAGCACTGCTGCATGGCTGCCCTGGACACTCCATCCTACTGCAACCACCACTGCTGCCAGAGGGTCCTCCATAGCTTACAATTTACAGGTTGGTTGGACGCACCTGATTGGTGGAGGTAGGTCACTTGTTCACACTCTCGATACAAGGAAGGCTGAGAAAGAAGCACCTGGCATCTTCAACCTCTATATTTAGAGATGGTCCTCCTCCTACCAAAATTCACAAGGTGAGAAATCCCTCAAACATAGTAAGAGGGCTTAGAATGACAAGCAGGCTACAAGAATGATAAATGTCTACTCAAAAAGATATAAGTCTATTTCTATATTTGTGTCCAATTCTTCTTGATCTCCTTCAGGAGCCCTCTTCCAAAAGTTAGTGTGTCCTTCTGTGTGTTAGTTTCTGGTTTGCACACATTATCTTTAGATCTCTTTCATTCTCATAGTTTAATGGCTCCTAAATATACATTTTTAGCTACCTTCACATGTTTACTGTGACAGATGTCATTCACTGTCCATCAAAATCTATAACTCTTTCTTCCTTATAGAATTTTAGCTTGGCACAGAGCTTCCCAGACATACAAAATTTCTTGCTTGAAGTTAGTCGTGACTACATTGCTAACTTTTCTTTAAAGGAATGTGAACAAATGTGATGTGTGCCACTTCCAGCTCTGAGACTTAAGACATCTAGATTTGTTTCCTCCATATTTCACTTTCTTTCCCCTCTGCAACAGCTGGAACTTGTGGCTATCTCACCTCAACCATGCGGATGATGACAAGGCTTACAGAAATTGAGAAGCATCCTAGGAACCTGGGTCATTAGGAAGAGCTACTCACCAATTTGAAATGTTGATCTTGGACTGATATATGAGAGAGAAATAGGTTTATCTTTTGTAAGCCATTTTGTAATGGAATTATTATTGGGTGTCTTCTTTTTTTTTTTTATAGCTTCTTAGCCTTAAGCTAACTTACACAAACACACACACAGTGTATGTGCACACACACACTCACAAGTTCACCAACTCTTTTAATGAAATCAACATATACTCAAGTAACAATGTTAGAAATCTTGAGGTTGGCCTAGACTCCTCTTATTTCCCAGATTCAACAGATCATTAAATCCTGTTATTTGTACATCACTAATATATCTCTTTCTTTAAACCCCAAGCTACCACCTCAGTCTGGCTTCTCAGCTCCTCTTTCATGATGTGAATCCGTTGCTATATTAGTCCACTTGGGCTGCCATAACAAAGAACCACAGACTGGGTGCCTTAAACAAAAAAAATTATTTTCTCGCAGTTCTGGAGGCTAGAAGTACTACTCGCTCTTTCCCATCAGTTATTTGCCTAAACCTCTGCAGCCAAAGACCACACAAGTTTCAGTAGAAACCATGATTTTAAATCAGATCAACCTCATTTCCTTGAGAGAGTTTTCTGAGTACTGCAGCCTATCCCCTGAGAAAACACTGATGGAAAAGATAATTACAGAGTTCTAAAGCATTAGGCTTCCTGTCCTGGTTACAACATAGAGATTTGTGGGCTTACCGTGAGACAGTCACTCTTGGAAATAGTCCTGTAGTTGGGGTAAAAGGCAAGAGGAAAATGAAATTCAGGTCCATTCCCTTGGGTTCTCAGTGTTTGCCCTTATTTTAAATTTGTTACATGTTCATATAAGGTAAGATTTTAGTGTGCTATTCTAAGATTCACTGCTTCCTTCCTTTTAGTATATAAGTTTAAACGCCCTGACATAGCACGCAGAAACAATAGAAAATTCTCATACCATGCTTCTGGTTGGGTGAAATCACCCTGTGTAAATACTAAGTAACACAGCTCCCAGGGAATCAAATGACTTCCTTGATCTTAAAGAGTTATCACCATTGATCATAGTGGAACTTTTTCTTGGCAATCATGGTGGTTATCAAATCATAATTATGAAAAACAATAGATTGCAATGTGCCATGTGGTCTAAATGATCCAACAGTCTCATTTTACCTAAATTGTTCTTTTTAATACATTGTTCTTCTGATCTTTTATATATACAAAAATAGCAACTTCATAGGCTCCAAGCTCATATAAATAAAAAAACAGACTTCCCCAAAGTCACCCAATTTAGTTGGACAGTGGCAGGGCTGTTATTAGAATCTAGTCTTCACTTGCCAATGTCTAAGGTGATTCCCTTTAAACTCTGCTTCATCCTACTACTCACCAACATTTTAATGAGGTTAGGTGGAGTGAGCAGAAAATTTAGATCTCAGCATAAGTTCAAAATACAGTGTTCCAAGTCATCAAGCTCAGTGAGCCAGTGATTCTTTACCTATAGCATGGTAACGATAAATGCAGACTCAAAAGGAGGCTGTGTGTAAGCATCTGGTTTACAGCAGGTGCCAAATAAACACAAATTACGTTTACAAAAAGCAAAAAGCTATGTTTCCTACTTTGCCAACAATGTAATAGCCAATTTTAATCAAATATTTTCAGAGCAATGGGTAAGAAGCTTTGAAAATTCTAACCTGTCCTTTCTATATCCTCCCTCCCCAAATGAACACACACACACACACACACACACACACACACACACACACACACACACAGAGAGAGAGAGAGAGAGAGACAACCAATACATATCTCCTCTCCTGGAAAAACTTCTGAAGCAACTCTATGGTTACTCTTCTGACACAGCTATGACTATTCGTGCAGAGCCTGTGTGTAGTGGGGTGGGCTGCTTTAGGTGTAGATTATTCTTTGGCATCCCAAGAAGAAATCCCCAAAATATATCATTAACACCCTCTGCCCTACATCCTCTACCTCCCCATCCTGGGAGGCCCTTGTTGGGTTACTTTTGGGGATGTAAAGCATTGTATTTCAAAAAGATCTCTTATTTGTTAAAACATCCTTTCCTAGGAGGGTGTTGCATTTGACCCTTTATTTAGTTTAGTTTATTGGGCAGCCAGTTATCATCTCACTCAGAAAGTTGATCTGATTCTACTGGAGTCTTGAAGGGAAAATGAGAGATCTATATACTCTCTATATAAATCTCTATATAATGATCTATAACGACTATAAGTGATTAGTGCCTCCAGTCATAGGAATTAAGTACATTGGAGATATCAAGGAAGACTTCATGGGAAAAAGTATGTGAACAGAAGTTTACAAAATAGCAACAGGCCACGCAAATATTCAAATAACGAAACAAGGTAAACTGTGATAAGACTCCAGATGTTTATGAGGGGATGCTTCTCAGAATTTCTGGTTCACAAACAACAGAAGACAACTCTGTTCACTTAAGCAAAAAGGGGATATATTAAAGGGATAACAAGTAGCTTATAGAATGAACAAGAAGCTGGAGATCCAAGTTTGGATTCAAGAGAGGAATCAGGTTACGTGCAAGAGCAGCTCTTGCTGTGTAGACAGCCTTTATTTCTTCTATCTGCGTATCTTTTGTAATCCCATAATTGAGAGGATATCGAAAGATTTCAAAGAGAGGAGTGACATGATCCCCTTTACACTTGTGTCCCTTCCACACAAAGAATATTCTTTGAGAACAGCTAACAAAATTGGTGGCAGATTCCTTATTCAATGCCTCAAACTTGAGAGACTTCTCCTCAGGAATCTTCACATGTTAGAAGCTGTTGTCACCTACTGGCAAAAAGTGATATTGCATATTCGCGGCTCAGTCTTGCATCTGGAGGACACTCACTCTTCACACAGAGAACAAGTGCAGAGTAAGGATGCCTCCTCCCAGAAGGGGCTTGTGATTTACTTGAGGGAAAACGTGTCTTTTCTGACCCTAATACACAGTTTCAGCCACCTTCCGATTTCTTTTAAGTAGAGCCTAGTACTAGCAAGTAAAATCTGATGCTGGACCTGAATATGAAAGTTGGTGGTGGATCAAACTGTGCTTTAAAACTGAAAAAAAAAAAAAAGAGAGAGAGAGAATAATACAGAAAAAACATTTATGGAGAAAACTTTAAAAATTTTCTGTGGATTAAACCAAAACATCAAAGAATTACAGATCCATAATATATTATACTAGAAGCTCCTCCTGGTTTTTTAATTTAGTCATGCTTTGGTGTTATGATCAGCCTAATTGGTGGGACACTATAACAAACACTGAGAGCTGCCTTCTCCATAGCCATTCACTCTTTCTTCTTCACTAACAGAATTCCAGTTTTGCCCAAGTAAAATTATCCTAAGCTATGAAACTCAATGCCCAGCCCTCTACCCCCTCAGTTAGGGGTCACCATACGACACAGTTCCCACCAGTGGGATATAAGGAACAATCTGCTAGAAATATCCAGGGGAAAAAATTGATTACATATGACCCTTCTTCATCCTTCATGCCAGCAAGTTGAGCCAATATGAAGGAGGTATCTGTGACCGCCGAAACAGAAGCCACATGCTAAAGAAAGCGAGGCAGGGAACGAGCCTTAGACAGTGGTGATATCATGTCGCTACTACGCCAGTCTTGGACTCCCTTCTTCCTGAATTTTATATGAAAATTAAAAAACCTAGCTATGGACTGAATCGTGCCTCCCAAATTCCTGTGTTTAAGTCCTAACCCCCAACGTGACTGTATTTGGAGATGGTGCCTTTAGGAAGTAATTAAGATTAAATGAAGTAATGAGGGTGGGACCCTAGTCAGATAAGATTAGTGACTTTATAAGAGGAAGAGACCTTTCCCTCTTGTGCATGAAATCAAATATTATCTCCTTCTGTCTCTGTCTCTGTCTTTCCTTCCCTCTCTGTCTCCTTACCCCCTCTATGTGAGCACACAGGAAGAAGGCAGCCATCTGCAAGCGATTAAGAGAGCTCTCGCTAGAAAGTTAACCAATCAGCACCTGGATCTTGGACTTCTAGCCTCTAGAACTATGAAAAATAAATTTCTGTTGTTAAAGCCACCCAGTCTGTGATATTTTGGTTATGGAAGCCTGAACTGCCTAACACAAATCCTTGTCTGATTAAGCCAGTGCAATAAGATTTTTGCCACTTGCATACGCATTCTTCACTGATGTAAAATGCAGCACCTAGTGTTACATTGAATATTAAAGAACCAAAAATGTCAATTTTCCAGGTAAAAAAGGTTGAGAGATAGGCAACTAGGTCTCACCATTTCAAGCTGGAAATTTGATGATCTTTTTTTATGTGGTAATTAAACATTTGATTTTATGAACAGACTTTGAGCTTAGTGCAGCTATATAGAATTAGGGGGAAGTGATAAGAAAATTCAAAATGTGTGGGTTACTTATTGCTGATGTTTTCAAAGTCCTACCTGAGAGAGATGAACTCAGACAATTGCTGGTCAGTCTGGAACTAAGAGAGGAGGTCTTTGCGTGAGGCCTGCAATTTAAGCTGTCTGAGAA
Source organism: Pteropus alecto (assembly GCF_000325575.1). Taxonomy (NCBI): domain Eukaryota; kingdom Metazoa; phylum Chordata; class Mammalia; order Chiroptera; family Pteropodidae; genus Pteropus; species Pteropus alecto. The sequence goes on along the minus strand of NW_006436298.1, from coordinate 35,991,952 downwards.
GCCTGTGATATGAGTCTTTCAGCTTTGAGAGAAAAGCATACCGCTTTCCTATCCCAAAAGGAAGTCTTTCCTACTAGAGCTGAAGCAGAAGCCTTATCAGGGGCTGATACTGGGTTCCCGGTTCTTTCTTCATGTTCTCTGCTGGTAAAGAAAGATAAAAGGTGTTTTTTTTCCCTTCAAATTTACTATTTCACATCGCCAATGTGAAACAAAGTTAAAATGATAGGAGGATGTATGGAATATGAAAATCTGTCACTAGGAACCAATATTTCTCAGCTTTAACATTATAACTCCATAAGATCTGTGGCTGTGGTGGTTCACATGTAGAATTGACTGGAAGAGACTGAGAACCTCCTAAATTTTAGAGAAAAATGTATGTCTAAAGAAATATTAAACATTGCACGATTGATTGACTTACAGAGGAATCAAAGTGCCCCTAAAATTATACCCATAGGGAATGAGTTGTGGGAGCTGTGCAAAAAGAATGTCCTCTCTAAGCCTTCCTTGGATATTGTCATGGAGAGTAATAAACAAGAGGATCTTTCCAAATTTGCCTAAGCAAGGAATTTAGTTCACTGCTGGAGTATGGAGTCCTCATTGTTCTTGCTCAGCATGAATCGATATGTGCTATGTGAACCAGTGCTTGGGTTTTTCATTCTCCCTTTTCCCAAAAAGGCTTATAACTTCTGTTTAAGATGACTCATCGGCAGACTATGAGGAGACACTCCAAGACCTGATGAAATGGACAGCACATCACACAGAAATCTTGGTCTTTGAATTGAATGAAATAACTGGTAAGAAACTGGTGTGGTGTTACTTGGAAAGCAGCTGGGAAGGAATTCTATTTATAGAAGGAAGTGTGTGCATGAAGGTTACAAAGCCAAGGGAGTAGAGGTGGTAGCAACTGGAATTTTTCTACCCAACAGCTTTTTATTTCTTACTAACAGAACTGCAAGTTTGTTCAAAACAGCAATGTGCCCAAGGATTTGGAATGCGGTGACTGATCAATTTCCCCTTTTCACATTAACTTCTAGGAGGCTTAGAGCCAAATGCGTGGCTCATCTTTAACAAGGAAGGCTCTGTGGTGGGCAGTGGTGCAATAGCCTCATTTCTAGCATCACTTTCTATCTCCATCGAATATTTTAATTTTTCTTTTTCACCGAATTTTCATAAATCTATTTTGCTGCACTTACTATCCCATTAAACCACTTTAAAACATTCCTAAAATAAACCATATAAAAGAAGCAGCCAAGAGGGTCAAAAGAAATAGTCAAAGACAAGAGGAGAGGAAAATGGAAGGAAGAGAGGGAGGGAGAGAGAGAAGGAAGGAGGGAGGGAGGAAGAGATGGGGTATAGAGGAAGAAAGGAACGAAGGAAAGAAAAGAAGGAAGAAGGAACAGAGGAACAAAGGGACTAAGGAAGGAAGAGAAAGGGACATAAAACACATAACCAGCTGAAAGAAAAACTTGCAGGTCCAAACCTATGAAGGGACAATAAATGCTATTAATATCAATAACTCATTATAAAAAATAAAAATTAAGCAGGGGTGGCTCCATAATGTAGTGGTTAGCACGTCTGCTTTACACGCAGAAGGGGTTCGCACCCCAGGTGAAGTCAAGGACCATACCCCGCGTGTGCCAGGCCCTCCCCAGCCCACCCCCAGCCTTCCTGGGTTCACACCCCAGGTGGAGCCACAGAACCATACCTTGGGTGCGCCAGACCCTGGGTACACACAGCGAGCTTGTGGGAGGGGACGCCCCACCTTCAGAGAGCCAGTTCTTAAGGTAAGGGGTGGAAGCGAGATAGCGGGGAGGAGGCAGGGCAGGGGCAGAATTAAAGGGGGGGAAAAATTAAGCAACGCGGTTTACAGAGAAAGACTAATAAAAGATGGGAGAAACTCTAAAGGGATACACACATAACAGTAGTTGCCTGACGTATATGATTATAGTTCCAAGTTTTTGCAATACGCTTTCTCTCTCAATTCCTGGTGTTGTGTAAGAAATTACCTTAACTCCCTGGTTGCCTTTGAGTTGCTGTCAGGCCAGCTGTTTTAGGGGCGAGTGCCTGTGGCCATTAGCCATTAGCCTGATGAGCTGCTATGGTTTCTGATGTGGCAAAGAACAGGTGGGGCCAGAATGTGTGTCACTGATGGGTGGCTGACAAGACCTCACAAATATTGTCACCTATAGTTATTTTACTGTGTCTACTTGTTCCTTCTATCACTTTGTATAGTCACACACATATTCTCTACCTCCTTTATTTGTCTAAAATATCTCATGTGTTACCAACTTACTTATCTCTGCTTAACAAAGATAATTTTGTTCCATTCATTTGTGTTTGATCTCACTCTTTATGGCAAAATTTAATATCCTTGTATAAAGAAGAAAACTCTTGTATCATATGTGGCATCTTTCAGTTTAGCAATGCACCTTCCCACAGTGTCATGTAAGAAGGGGGAAATGCCTCCCTGTGCACTTAGCTTAATGCATCTCACTAAAATATGTATATAAAACAATTTTAACAAAAGCCTAGCACATAGAATATATATCAGTATCTATCAATACCTTAATTTGGCTTCTCAGACATCTTTTACTATGCAATAATTCTATTTTCAAAAGGGCAACGCTAAATTTCTTTAGATATTTTGTATTCTTATACCAATTTTACATACAATAGGCTGTAGTCCAACTTTCTCAACTGAATATTCTCTCAAAGGTATAAGACCTTGGACAAAATATAATATTATTGAACTTTTACAATTTAGTAGATTATTAAGAATTACTTAAAGACTTCCTTCACTGTTTTGAATTATAATACAACTTCTGATTATATTCCTGCTATCAATTCCTGATGCCATAAAAAAGACAAGATAGTTCATCTTTAAATAGATACCAGGCTATTATTGCTCCCTCAGAATCTTTTTCCTAAAAATAATGTGAATCTCAGAGTTACTAGGAATAGGCAGTTGACAGAACAAATTCCATTACAAAATGGCATAAAGAAGTTTTGTGTCCTAGTTCCACTTATCTTTAGTAAAAATGACTAGATACATTTTTAGACGAACTGGCTCCGTGTTTTCCGGCCATGGCTAAGAGGTAGACAAATGTTCTGTTCTATGTTTATTGCATAGAAACTAGGTGTGGTTACAAGAAGAAATGGAAACTTTCAGGTCAACTGTTGTTGGAAGAGATAAATATTAATGATTAACTATAAACCATGGTTTATATAAGATACTCTTAGTATTCAATGGGCAATAAAAGTGGAGGCTAACACCCACATAAAAACATGCAGTAAATAACTCCATTAAGCAATCTGAAGGCACGTTGTGCAACTTACTTAACTGAAAGGTAAAGATTTCTGTCCAAAATCAATCATTATACAGATGTTGTTTTCATCAATTCTAGTTGCTGTAAAAGAACACCGTAGACTTGGTGGCTTAACCACACACTTTTATCTCACAGTTCTGGAGGCTGGGAAGTCCAAGATCAAGGAGATCCAGCAGATCCAGTATCTGGTAAAGGCCTTCTTCCTGTCTGGAAGATCACTGTCTTTTCCTTGTATCCTCGCGTGGCAGAAAGCAGAGAGAGAGGAAGCAAGCTCTCTGTGCCTCTTCTCATAATTGAGGCACTGATCCCATCATGAGGGTTCTACTCTCACATCCCAGTTATCTCCCAAAGGCTCTACTTCCAAGGACTATTCCATTGTGTGTGTGTGTGGTGGGGGGAGATAGGATTTCAACATAAGAGTCTTGAGGGAACACAAACATTCAGTCCCCAACGGATGCTATAAATAATGATTAGTTTTAGAAATGCTGCTTGCGGTGGATAAGGTGCCAGTTAGTGATAACTGCCTTAAATGGGCTGTATTCCAGGCCAGGGTGTTTTCTTGTATTCTTTATTGAACAAGTGCTTGTCTTTCAGAATTCGTGGTGTTCTGGTAAAGAACAACTGTTAAGAAAAAGAATCCTGACTTGCAAATAGAGCAAAGATATTGCTTCTTGCCTTTCGAAAGCCATCCTAGAGCACCATCTAAGAAGCAACATTGTCTAACAAGGGTCGTCTGATGTAACAGAAAATGACATTGACTTGTTATCTCCTTTTGATGAAGTCCCCATTTCTGTAAAGTTATTTGCGTGCTTGGAGAAGATCAATAAGTTGCAAATTTGTTTTCTCCAGTATAGATGTAAGTGATTTCTGTTGAGAAGAAAAGATATTTCAGAGTTCGAAGTTTATTGCTCCATAGAAACTTAACTAGTTTTATATGCAACTGAAGAATTGATTTTAGCAGCCTCTCTTTTTACTTTCCTTTTGATCTATTGTATCCTCTTTGAACCAGTTTGATTTTCTTGATGTTTCTGAAATACATCTTTTGTGAGTGCTCAACATATATTTGTATGAGTTATAGTTTCAATATTTTTTACATTAGATTTTATCACACTCCTCTTCCCCGCCCTAGTGCAAATTGTATTAGGAAATAGATAAAAACTTAGGGAAAATGATATACTTAAAGATAATATACTTAAAATATCTACTTTCTTTACTGGAAAATTTGACTGGAGTACATGGCATTAGAACTGGACCCAAATGGTCTTGCCAATATTTCACTCTTGAATTTAACTCATTTGCTCACCCAGTTCCTGGCAGAACTGGATAATTTCAGCACTCTCACCGTCTCCACTCTCCAGAGGCAGGCCTCTTTTACCAGGTGGCAGACTGTAGACAATAACACTCACGAAAGACAGAGAAAGGGAAAAGGAATTGAACTGAGCCTGCGCAATTCCCTCTCCCAAATCCATCAATTGGATAAGTCATTGATCCTTCCCTAGGGAGGAGTTAATGAATAAGAGGAAAGAGGCCAGGAATGAAGATTAAATGTTAGTACATGCTGCCACCATGATCTGATTATCCAACCCCTGTAGAAATAGTATGACTTTACAGTCTGGAGAAAAGCACAAGCCAGGTTTTGCCATAATAAATGTAATGACTGCTACCTACATGCTTAGCATCTTAAGTACATACCTAGCAATAACACAGAATACTTTTATATTGGGCCCTTACAAGAGACCTCAGTCTGTTCATATAATGTCAAAAGAAGTAATTTTTATTCAACTTTAACATCTAACACAGTTCAGAGTTGGTACTCAAGCATGTGTTAAATGAACCAATGACTGGATGGACACACAAATGAGGTGTAGAATGTGATTTCAGCATGTTAGGGAAAACTGAAGTTTTTCTATGAGCAATGTGGAGGGTCAACTCGGACGGTACAGCATACCTCTGTACCACGGCAGCTAATGAAGTGATTTCTCGAAAGAATGGTGGCTATATTAGATTAGGACTGAAAATAACATATACCGCCTTTGAATTTCATCCAAATCATCCCAGATCAATCAGAATAAATAGCATAAAAGTCCTTCAATAAAGAAGATGCCACGTGTTTCCTTGGAAAAAAATTCCACGTTCCTCAAATCTTATAGTTGAGAATTTGAGGAAGTCCATTTGAAATTCTCTCTGCTCCACAACAAACTCAATCCTATTTTTTCTTCAGAAAAGAAATGAACCTTTGTTAGAGAAACCTCCTCTTTGTAAAACACATGCTCTCCTCTCATGATTTTGCATGAAGTATACTCCAGTTAATATAAATCCTTTTTAAAAGGACACTTAACAAACCTAAACTAGAAACAACCCAAATATCTATAAATGGAAAAAATAAATTGTAGATTCAATGTAGTAGATTCATACAAAGGAATACTAAATAGCAACGAAAAGGAAAAACTACTGATATACACAAAAACATGAGTAAATCTCAAGGCATTATGTGGAGTGAAAGAATCTGGACACAAAACCACAAAATATGTACACTGTATTATTCTATGTATGTGAGGTCCAAGAACGGGCAACATTAATCTATGGTTAGAGAAATCAAGAGTAGTTGTTTCTGGGATGCGTGTGTCAAGAAGGACATTGACTGGAAAGGGTCAAGAGGTAACGTTCTGGGGTGATGGAAATGTTCTATATCTTATTTTGTTTAACAGTTTCATAACCGTACACAATTGTCAAGTTTTATTGATGTGAGTGCTAAGTATCTGTACATTTAAGTATATGTAAATTCAATTCCAAGAAGATATCTTAGAAAAGAAAGGGCTGTCACAGACATTGCCAACAGCCTTGCCAGCACTTTCCATGAATCAAAGAACCTTAAGTTTCAATTGCCTTTTTGAAAGCTGAGAAGATTGTAGATAAACAAACAATCAGTTTCTGGCTGACTGCAATGTTTTCCCTCTGGAACTAGTGAAGTTTGCCAGAAGAATATGTGAGTCAGGAAGTCAGTTTCCAAATAATTCCTTACTCCTGATGGTGCTGGGATTTGAAAGGAGTTAAAGCTGGGAAGTAATCAGACCTGTCCTCTGTTAGCCAGGTTGTTTTTCTGATGTACTTCTCAAACAGGTCTAGAAGGCAATTGTGTATGCACGTTTTACAGCTATTCTGAGCAAGGCAGTGAAAGGGTTCTTGAAGAGAAAATTATTAGATCATTTTTTTTCATCTGCACAAGTACAGATCTTTTCCCGAAGATTCCTACAGAGGGGTTTACTAGTACTACTTAGTCCCAGCCAGGACAACCCAGAATTTATGAATATACAAAAATACTCTTGTTCAATATGAATGACATTACACCAGTTTCCTTAAGTAAATAGGCTTTGGAGACAGAAAGACTGTCTGCTAATAACCAGAGAGAGATACTGGCCAAACTACTTCAGACAACTTCACTTCCTGGAGGTAGTGGGAAGACTAAATAAGATGATTTACTTTGAATGATCAAGTGAGATCAATAAATGTAAATCCTGAGATGAGATCTTTTCTCAACTTTTCTGAGAAATCTGCATGCCCAACACATATATGGAAGATGACTTTGATTTCCTTTTGTAGAAAACACTTCCTCAGAAACATATCTGAGGCTCAATTCCATCAGGCTCTTTGCTTCTGTACCATAATTGCTATAGAACATATCAAAACCTTTGTAAATGTTAGGGAGGAAGAAGATAGCCAATCATCTGAATGATTCCTAATTACTACTTGGTTCTTCTCCTCTTTAACTTAGATGTTTATAACTCTTGATTGAATGGCAGTGTTGGGATATGATCCTTCTGAAGCACGAGAGGGGAAAAGGACAGGGTCAGAGTAAGGAGGGGTTGCTCACCTAGCAGGTCCTTGGTGCCACAGCAAGGGCAGAGAAATATGTCATCACATTAAGTGACTGTCAGAGGAGAAAGTGGGACATATTAGCAGATTTGAGATAACCTCTAAAATGACAGATTCCTAGACTGCATTATCTACTAGCTCTTGTCAGGGCTTTTATACATGTGAGAGCTTGAGGTCTCTGACAGAATATGATGATTCCAGCTTCCTTCGCTCTGATATCAGTTGATATGTGCCATGCACATTTTGTATGCATCACCGTAGATGAGTTAAATAGCTAAAGTAATGCTGAAGGGCCGCTGCATCTACACCCAGACAACTCCCTTGGGCTTAATCCATTCAACTAATTAGTATGCTGGGCATTTTATCCAGACAACATACGTGAATTTTGGTTAGTTGCACACTGAGAGCAATGACTCTCAGAATGAAAGTGAAGGTATTTGTATCCCATGTGAATATCACCAAAGAGCATCCACTGCAGAGGATGCTTTCAATAATCAAGTGGACGTGGATGTCAGTTGGTCTCTTTCCCCAGCCATCCTGGTGCTTGTTTAAAGTGTCTATGTACAAGATGGCACACATGTAGGCAATGCGTAGGCTTAAAAAAACACATAGACCGATCTGGCTGCTGTTCTTGCGGAGTGCTTTGCTTGTGAACAGCAGAGACTAATGCCGAGCCTCCAATATACCAGCACTTCCTGGGAGAACCAGCCAGCCACCAGGTGGCAGGTTGATTACACTGGGTCTCCTCCATCATGGAGCGGACAATTTGTTCTCACTAGAATTAGATTCATATTCTGGAATTTGTGTTCCTGCCAGCACCACCATGTATGAACTTATGAAGTACCTTATTTACCACCATGGTATTCCCATAATATGATTTTGGATCAAGAAGCTCGTGTTGTGGCAAAAGAAGTACATCAGTGGGCTCATGCTTATGGAGTTCACTGGTCTTAGTATGACCCTGAAACTACAGAAGAAAGTGGCCTGATGGACTGGTAGAATAGCTTACAGATGGCTCAATTATGAATCTAGTTGAGAGACAATACCCTGAAAGGATGGATATTACCTTACAGAAAGCAGTAAAATGTTTTGATTCAACAGCCAACGTATGGTGCTGCTTCTCCCACAACCATGGAATGTTCGAATTTGAAACTGATCTATTACATTTAATAAGCTTCTCTCTGAGTTCTTGCTTCCCTTCCCATCAACTTTGAGCTCTTCTGATGTGGAAGTCTTGGCTCCTAAGGGAGGAATACTTCCACTAGGGAACAAATCAAAGATTCTATTGAATTGAAAGTTGAGATTGACTTACCTTTTAGGCTCATTGTGCCACTGAACAAAAAAGGCAAAAGGAGTTTAGAAAAGAGATGCTTTCTATTGCCTGGGTGATTTCTCCTGATTACCACGGGGAAATCGTGTTGCTGCTACTTTCCTGGGTGTAGGAAAGACTGGGGTTCTTTCCAGCTTCCTGTTATGCTCCACTGATAAGAGGTTGCTGAGGGAAGCCTGAAAGGCTGGAGCAAGAAAAAGAGACATTCACTTTCTTGTTTGCTTCCGGTTCAAGTCAGCAGCTCCCCAGCCACACCTCTTTGAGCAAAAGCAGTTTATTCCACAAGCAACAGCTGATTCCAGTTTGCAGTTTTTCCAGACTGCTAGAATCTCACAGCCTCATAGCATTCACTCAGAGGCACTAGCATCAGTTGGCCAATGCGATCTCCTTAGAGATTTGGTCCTGTCTCTCTGTGGCACCTCCTCCAAGTTCCCAAGGCACAAGTACCAGCCGTGCAGCACCACTGTCTTCAGAGTTCTGAATTCCAGACCCATGGGGCACAGAAGCATTTGGACGCGATGCTTGCCTCAGAGATCTACTAATCCCTGCTCCTCAGGATAGTATTTTTTCTCCTTCTCCCTTCATAATTTCTTAGCTTACATTCATTTAAATAGATACTAATGTCAAGGTTTAGTACAAAGGCCCATAGGGAAGAAGAAGGAAGGGGAGGTGAAGGAGAAGGCATTGCTTCTGGAGGGAGCCTAATCCTCTGGCAGACCTGGTGGAAGCTCCAAGGTCCTCTCAGCTTTGAAATGAGGGGTCTGGTTCGGATGATCCACTTTACTCACTCCTTCATTTATCTCAATTATCTGAATCAGATACTCATCGAGCAGGTACTCAAGCCACCTTGCCATTCATTACTGGGATTCATTGATAAGTAACAGTCTAGATCTCTTTGTCTCCAAGTGACATGGCAGACACATGCTTCTCACATGCAAGACGGAAGGAAATAGGACAAATACAAGGGGCTTATTATGCAATGGTTGTCATATGCTGGCAAACAGAAATTGCTGACATACATGCAGCACCCTCATGTATAGTAATTCCCCACCCCCATCTGCAGTTTCGCTTTCTACGGTTTCGGTTACCTGCAGTCAACCACAGTCTGAAAATATTAAACAAAAAATTCCAGAAAGAAACAACTCATAAGTTTTAAATTGTGTGCTGTTCAGAATACCTCACTTTATTTCATCATGCAGGCATTGTGTCATCTCACATTATCACAAGAAGGGTGAGTACAGTATAAGATGTTTAGAGACAGAGACCACGTTCGCATAGATTTTATTATAGTATATTGTTAAAAGTATTCTATTTTATTATTAATTATTGTTGTTAATCTCTTACTGTGCCTAATTTATAAATTGAACTTTATGATAGGTATGTACATATAGGAAAAAACATATTATAGATAGGGTTCTGTACTATCCATGGTTTCAGGCATCCCCCGGGGGTCTTGAACACATCCCCCATGACTGCTGTGCTGTACAGACTTACAGGTCTGCTTAAAGCTGGAGGAGACCAGTCTAGAAGTGTTCCAGTTGTCAACACATACCTGGAGGACATTTCCTGAATCACCAGTGGCCCTGGCACACACCAATTGAAAATCTAGGCATTATTTTACAAGAAAACAAAAACATATTATGAAATGTAAAAAAAAAAAAAAAAAAAAAAAGGCCAGATTCATATTATGAAATATTAAAAAAAAAATGCACAGTTCCTAAAAAAAGGTAGGCCAGATTATTTCAGACTATCATCTATGACCCCCCAGGACATAGATTTACTTTCTTCATCCATGAAGGTATTTCAGCTGGTCACCGTACAGACATACAGCACAAGGAAGTGTCTAAGAGACATGCAATCACATGTAGACGATGAGAACAGACTTTCTTGTGGGTGTGGCATTCTCCATGAGCCCTGGAGAGCTGTGCATTTTTTTTAACCCTCATTTCAAAGCTGAAAGGACTCCAGAGCTTCCATCAAGCCTGCCAGACTGTGAGTCACATTCCAGAAGCAATGCTGTCTCCTTTTATACTTGGAGATTGGCAGGGAGGGCATCCTAGGTGGAGCAAAGAGGATAAGCAAAAGCATAGAAATAGGAAAACTATGGGCACATTTGGAGAATCTCAAGTAAGCATCATAAATAGCTAAAGATTAGCGTGTATTCAAGCAAGGAATAGATTAGGAATGGTTATATTGGGGAATACAAAGGAACAGGCCAAGTACTGTGCTGTATTCTGGGCTCGGGTATTCTGGGGTGTTTATACTTAATCCGTTGGCAGCACAGAGATAGGAATGGGGACCAGAAGGAGGCAAGGAGTTACAGACACAGCCAAGCCCAAGCAGCGAGGAAGAGGACCCTCTCAAAATGCGATCTTTGCTCTTACTTCCCTGCCATCCCTTCACTTCATCCCTTTAGGTATATCTTGTTGAATAAATGGTCAAGGAGGTTATAGTTAAGGAGATCAGCTATGAAATGATTTAAAGCCACCGGCACTCATTCTCGTGTAGTGCAAGACCTTGGCCTGGGAGCAGATTATATCCTTAAACTTGAGGAAATTTTGGAGCACGAACTACTCTTTACAGGATACTAACTAAAATCAACAGTTTAGTTTTCCACAACTTTCTGGTCACTAAAAAAGTGCCAAGTGGTATGGATTTTTAAAGAGGCAGTCTGGTGGTTACTGTTTTTGAAGGAAGGAGAAGGAAGAGATATATTTTTAAGTTGCTATAAGTTTAATGAGAAAAACACGGAGTACTCTATGTTCTATGTTATTTACACTTGTTTTCTTCAGAATTCATTTAAAAACGTAGCATTACTTGTTCCTGGAAAGTGATGTAACATGCTTTCTCTCCTTAAAATATATCATTTCCCTTTCTGTTACTTCTTCTTTAATGACAAGCAAAATTTACAGATATGTCTTTATTTTAAAAAGTAAACATTCTTTTTTCTGAATGTAACATGTTTGAATGCAGACAACATTGAGATGGCTTTTAAATCAATGTAAACCCCTAGAAAATATGCTAAAACCTTCCCTAGAATCTTCTAATATTGTCATTAAACATTTTTAGATGAGAGAAAGAAAGACACGGGGCCATTTCTGTGTGCTTTCACTTGGTTGAAATGTCCCTTCAATCCTTAATTTTCACAAGGTGTTGCTACTGACAGATGAGGTGCTGAAAAGCTTGACTCATCGGTGCTTTGCCTACATATCTTGGACGAGACCTGAGATTGCCTTTACTTCCTGCTAAATGAGCGCTGGACTCCAAGAATCAGCAGAGGGCACTCTGAGCCAGCCATGGTATGGCAGTGCTGTCATAATATATGCACGTGTCCAAACTCATCAAGACACTTACATTACATGTGTGCAATTTTGGGTAAATCAATTACCACTTCAATAAAATTTATTTGAGTAGCAACTAAGCTGATACTGACTTAATGAACAGAGTGAGGTACTGAGGGGGTTGGGGCAGGTGAGAACAATGAGACTACCTGGTACCGGCCCTTAATTTGGAGGATGCCTGGAATTTACATTGCTATTAAAATGCAAATTTATGCAGAAGAGCAAGGTCAGACCTTGTCACAGATGTCACTTTAGTCTTTAAATCTTACCTTCTAGATTCTTTTCTAAGAGTCTTATTGGTATCGTTCCTAAAAGTGTTGTGTTCATCACTCACAGAAGTGTTGTGTATCACGCATAGCTACTCAGAGGTGGTGAACCAGGCTCACAAGACAGGAAAAGTTGCACTATTTGGACCATTTTTCATTCTTTTAAATCCATACACTTTCATTTCACACTAAAATATTTTACCATTGTTAAATTATACACTAAATTTCTCTCATTTAAATCATATTCAACCCATAACTCAATAAAAAGCAATCTCTAGTAGACAATGACTAGTGTAGGAGTTTTTGTTTGTTTATTTTTGTTATTATAAGCCAAAAGACAGTGTCCATTGTCAATGTAACAGCAACGTATGCCATTTCTTCTCTTCTAACACCATCCCAATTTCATGTTTAGATAATGTTCATTACTCTCTTTCCCCAGCCAGGGGGGATAAATAATGTTTGGTCTAAGTTAATCATTTTTCTTTATCAGTGACTGGCCAAATGGTAGTCATGGGAGCCAGTTCTGCCCAGTGATACTTAAGGAGAAGTTTGTTTGGGGGGGAGGGGTAGTTGGCAATCTTTCCAATTAAAACAGAGCCTCAAATGAAGAAACAGTTTTGCCTTTCTCCCTTCTTTCCTGCTTGAGAAGATTTGATGAGGTCTGATGTCTACAGTTATTGGCAGCCATCTTAAGATCACAAAATGATAGACATGAGGAACTTTGTCCCTATCATAAAAACGAAGCAGGGAAATTAGGGGATTAAAAAAACCCTATGACTTTTACAGCATTATCGAATAATGAACCAATGTGAACAACTGCCTACCTCTAGACTCTTTTGATGTATAAGAAAAATACATCCCGACTATTTGTCGAAATCGCGATTAGTTGGGATTTTCTGTTACTTAATCCTGAAATAATTTTTAACTGATAGAAAATTGTCTCTATCAGGGAAGAAAGAAGAAGGTGCATGTGTTTTTATTTGTATAAAAGATAATATTTTATTATTGTTGCTGCTGCTATTGCTGCCGGGAACTTTGAGTATAAAAGAAAGGTATGTGTTGGACAGCCAAAGGGAGGATTATGGGAATATCAGTCTTACTTTTCCAGTCCAAATGCCTTGTGAACACTCTGTGTTTGGAGAATTTCCCAGTCAAAGTCTCAGTATCTTAGAACCCAGAACCTTACTCTCTTGGCCTTGCTTGTCACATGGTTCATGCATGAGCCTTAGGTGTTCCAAATGGATGCACCCACATGACAGTATGACTGTGAGGCTTCGCTGTCGGGGAGGTGCTGGGAGGAGTCTGTTCCAGTGAGGTGATGGTCAAGACCCCCCAGCCTTCAGAAGCATCAGGGGCACCTGGCACCAAGGTTAGTATCAGCCCTGCAAGTGACTTGGGATAATGTAGGCATGGTTCTTAGCCACAGAGGCCACGAAAGATTTGGAAAGATCCCTAATGTTCTTTAATAAATTTACTTTCTGCTGAAAATAGCTGAAACTGATTCCAAACACCCAGACCGATACATTTCATTATATCAACAATTTAAACATTCTTGATTTATTACTTTATTGTCTTAGCCTAAAGTTTGCCATCAGGTCCTAACGGAACTCAATAGACCACTGATCCCGGCTAAATCTGAGGCTGAATGGGATCTCAAGATCTGAGAGCTGTCCTGGATCCACTGGCACATGGAGGATCTGAGAGTTGTATTGGTTCATATTCCATATCTTGGAACATCAGGTTTTAAGGCATTTTTGGAGATGAGCACTGGAATTGCATAGTATACGCTGGCACTTCTTGGTGAGGTCATATGTTTCTTTAACCAATCAATTACGGCAGTAATTCTCAGCATTTTTCATCTCAGGTCTCCTTCACTCTTACAACTGACTAAGGACCCCACCAAGCTTTGGTTACCTAGATGATACCTACTGATATTTCCTGCATTTGAAGTACTGCAGTCAAAGGGTCAAATAGGTTTAGTCTTATTATGAAAATGGTTTCTATAACACCTTGCAGACTCTCCGAAATGATTTCAGGGAGCCCCAGGGAACACTGGCTCTCTCTATGAAAACCGTGGAATTAGGTATTTACTGAACACTTGCTGTGTGCACAACATTGAACTGGGCTCTATGGTAAATTTGGAAGTTCAGCTGAGGGCAACAACAGAAGCAGAGGCAGAGCCATGGGAATGAGACTACTATGTTGGCAGAAGAGGAGGAAACCAACCAGGCCGAGCCCTTTGAAGTAGCGAAAAAACAATGACATTCACTTGTAAGATCTAAATTTACCCTAAATGCCTCTGGGCAATGCTCCTTGTTCAGAGGTTTTGCTATAAAGAACTATAAGAGAAAGCCTTTTGTTCAAAAAAAATAATAATTTTGTAAGGATTAATTTTTTTTCTTTTATAGATAAAATTGGTTTCAAGTGATGCAAGGTGGGTATATTTAAGTGATTGTCATTTCCCAGCAGTAAGAGGAAAGGTAATTTCCTTCACAGGATCTAGTAAAGGGCAAAGAGATAAGATAATGCGAGACTATGTCTCTCTTTGCCATTTAGTTCACGTGGAATCAAGTGGAACATTTGTTTATTGTTAAAGGAGAGTGAAACTCTCCACCCCAGTGTTCCTTGTGCTTTCTGGGAAACCTCAGGCAAATATCTCACCATTTAGGTGAGGGTCTCTTCTGCCAAGAGCCGCCCTTCCCACTACTTCTTGGAGGAGCTCCAGGCTCTGTCAAGTGCCAGGTGACTCACGGCCACTTCTGTGGGGCTCCTCCTTCCCAGGTCATGTCAGCATAGTGCAGAGAGGCAAAAAGACCTGGAGACCATCCGCTTCTCTCAAAGAGCAAATGCTAGTGACTCATATCCAAGCGTGTGTTATCAGTGTTACTCGGAAATTTCTGAGAAGGTTCAGTGATTCAGGAAAAAACACAGCTGTAGCTTCCAGGAGTCACCTTTCCAGAGAAAGTGAAATTCTGGCCAGAGAATATATGTGCAGAATAAGATGTACGTACATATGGATGGTGAAATACATATAAATTTCATTTAAAAAATTAAATGAGTAAAAAATAAAATATGGTAAAAACAACTAACCGTAAAAAGCACTGGAACGTATATATATCAATGCCCCAAAGCATCAGTTAACATTTTATCCTATTGTCTCATTTTAAATAAAAATTTGCCATGAAATAATGTAGAAAAATTCAGTTTCCTTTGTACCTAGTTCATGGACCATTGGCCTCCACACATCCCCGGAGGTAACAACTAGCATACATTTAGCCACCCCTGACTTGCCACTGCCTCTTTCACTTCCCCTTGGTTTCTGAATTCTGTTTCTCTACACCACCAACTCCCCTGCCACTCACCTCTCTTTTAAGATCCATGTCAGTTGTCCTCTTCTCCATGCAGCCTTCCCTGGCTCCGCAGAGCAGATGCTGTGCTGCCTCTCCTCCTGCATGGTGCATCTCCTTGAGTTGGGGGTCGGGCACCTTGTCTCATTTGCATAGGTGTCTCCAACAACTTGCTGAATCCCACACAGGGTTACTGAATGAAGCACTGAGGAAAGGAAATGGGGCGGGTTGTGAGAAGCACCCAGGTTCCCACATGCACCCAGTATTTCCTCACCCGTTACAGTCCCGGCTTGCGAGGTGCTCTTAACACCTTGTCACCACTGCAACAGACATGGACAACCCACTCTGTCCCTCGCCTCACCTTCCCATGGGGTTAGACTGTGTCCAGTGTGCCAACAGCTAACACTGGAATCTAGCCCCGTGGGGAGTGGACTTCAGCTCCAAGCCACGTCTAACAAGCTGGACAAGGCTGATCCCTTACCTTGGCTTCCCCAAATCTGGCCACCCAGAACCAACTCATTTCGTCCTGAGAATGGGAGAAGTGGTGTCTTTGGGAAAAAACAAGAAGTTTTTTTTCTATTAAAAATGCATACATATCTCTTTGTATGCATTGCTTTTCTAGGCTATAATCAAATCCTTTGTTAAAACAAAAATGCCAGCAAAACAGCACGCAGGCATTTCGTCATATTGTATTTTCTTCCATGCAGGTATACATGTACACTTAGAAGGCACCCGAGACCATCTGTCCACACGCAAGGACACATGCACACACGTGTGCACCACCCTTAGAAACAAGGAAACTCCTGGCTATCACTCTTTCTTCAAGCATGAAGGCTTAGAAACAATTTCTTTCATCGTTGCTCTAAAAAAGAGCAAAGGCAAAAAGGCCAATGATTGCTAAAATTAAACTCTGCAAGGACTAGAGTCCTTGTATGTTTCGTTGCCTTAAGTATTTCGAGAGCATGAAATGGCATCTGAGACAGAGTAGGTGCCTAGTGTTTGATGAGACAGAATGAGTAAGTCAACGAATGAATGACAAAGAAGCGCAACACTGTGCCAAATGGGGAGGCTGTCACTTTTTGGCATTTTATACTATCAGAGACTCAATCTACATGGAAAGGTGAGTGCAGGTTGGGCAACCCACTCACCCACCACTCATTTGCCCACTGGGCTTGCATAATATTTACTCTAGAAAGCAGAGTGTGTGACCAGGAGTGAGGAAACGGGGGCAGGCAGGAGGGGGAGCAGAGTTAATGTACAGAAGCCAGACTTGGGAAGTCCAGATGAGAGGAAAGAGCCAAAAAAATAAGTTGTAAAGGACTGGAATTTAGTCAAGAATAGTGGAAAGATTAAAATGGTAGCAAATAATGCTGATTTGAAATATCCATTCCTGGCCATAATAATAAATGATATTGCTAAAAATTATGTCTAGGCCATTCTTACATTTTTAGTGAACATTAAATCATTGTTATCTACATGTCTGTGATGTAGATCCTTTCTTAAAAGAAGGGAGATGAAGCTAAGTAGTGAATATTTATTTTATACTTCTTTGGAGACATTTACTAGAATTCAGCTGGAATTGGAAATTAGCATAATTGGAAATTCAACATACAGTAGTACACAGAAAAATCTCAATTCTTAATAAAACTGATCAAATCTTATCACAAGTCCTCATACCACTAGTTTGGGGGTGGGGGGAGCGCAAAATTACCAAATAAAAAGTTCCTCTGTCTCTTTCACGTTGGTGTAGGCTCTTTCGAATAAACACTTAGTGAAATTTATGTTCAAACTTCTACTAAGGGTGTTTCCTCTCAGTGGTTCAATCCACTCTCTTTTCCTTTCCAAGATATCATGTGGGTAGAGGAAGCCTTCTGTGTTGCCAGATCCTGCCCTCGCCTCCACCACAGAGGCGCTATAGCCGGCCTGTTAGCATTATTCTCTCAGCTCTCTCCCTAGTTCCCCTCAGGAAGCTGGTGGAAACTTCCAGAGCTCTCCAAATATCCAGTCATGGAAAACTTTGTGAATTGTCATGGGCCTCTCTCTCTGCCTAAAAATGTCACCATACAATCACCCCTCCACTATTGTTCAAAGTTTAAGTAGGCTCACTGAGATTCTATTTCCGGATTTCTTTTTTTTTTTTAAGACAATCTCTAATTAGTATACGGGGGGAAAATAGCTAAGTTTAGAGCTACTGGCAGTTGAATTTCTTCAAGGTTTGATCATATACATTCCCAGCACAAATAAGATTCTGGCACGCAGTAAATCTTCAATAAGCATCATGAATCAGGGAATGAGGAGACTTTGACTGAACATTTAGCCACTAATGAGAGCAAAGGGAGATGGAGAAACTGATCCTCAAGGAATTCATGGATCTAGCAGTATGCAAAGCCAAATTTTACCCCTGGATTTTACAGACACTGTATTTGAGTTGAGCTTCTGTGGCCTGCAACCCAGTGATAAATAAAAAGGCATAACCATAATATAACTTGCATGAATAAATTTGAAAATCTAAAGTTATTCTTTGTAAGGAAAATATAATTTACCAATATTGGCTTGAGACAAGACAGAAAATCCAATTAGTTTAGTAAACACAGAAAAA
Source organism: Pteropus alecto (assembly GCF_000325575.1). NCBI lineage: Eukaryota > Metazoa > Chordata > Mammalia > Chiroptera > Pteropodidae > Pteropus > Pteropus alecto. The sequence continues at coordinate 35,973,870 of NW_006436298.1, read as the reverse complement.
ATTAGATAGGCAAAAATCACCAAATAACAACTTTATGCAAGACCTTTTTTCCCATTTGATTAGGCAAGTTTTAAAAAAATATATCAAGGGTAGATAATTTTATGCAATAGACAAATGCTCCAGTTTCATCTTACTTATAAACCATTCAATCCAGGAATGAAAATGTGATTCGGTATTAGAAATCTTTAAATAAAATTCACTGAATTACTCCAATTAAGATACTGTTCTAATGCATGCTGAAAAATCTCTTCATAAAAATCTATACTTACTACTGTAATTCTCTCCAAATCAAGACTATAAATTTAGTGCAACCAAAAGCAAAACTTAAAAGAAAATTTTGAAAATCATTAGGAAGCCTTTTAGCCCCACCAAATGTGAAAACACACCAGAAAACTATAATCAAAGCAATACATTATTTATTAGGGATGTCAAATACTTCAATGAAAGGATTTAAAACATTTCAAATCAGTGAGAGAAGAATGGACTTCAGTAAACAGTTGTTGGACTTCTGAATGAAAGTAGCTATCTTACACTCTTCACAAAAATCGAGATGTTACATGATAAATGTCTTAGAATACAGAATATGCTTTATATTTTGAAATAAGTCATAAAAATTGTCATTTTGCCTATACATATAAAACATCTAAAAAAAGACACCATAATAAAGTTAAAGACAAGTGACCCTGGGAGAAAACATTAGCAACAGATATCAAAGACTAATATCTAAACTATATGAAAAAATCCTAACAAATGAATATTAAAAAAAAAGTCAATCAATAGAAAAATGAGCAGTGTAAAAGGTAATATAAAAATATAAAAATGGCCTAAAATAAACATTAGAAGATGCCCATCCTCACTAGCATCAGATTTTAAAATTAAAACAATGTTTTAACCCATTAGAGTAATAAAAAATTTAAAAATCTAATATCAAATGTCCTTAATGATATGGGGAACAGGTACCCATTCATTACTGAAGAGAAACTATAAACTGTTAATAGCCATTTTAGAAACTAAATTAAGTATCTCTTTAAAACTGCCTAACTCGGGCCCAGCAATTCAAAAGCTAAGCATATACTACAGAGAAATCTTTATATGCACATAGTAATACAGGATGACATTCTTTCAGCATTGTTTGTAATTAGAAAAAAAGAAAAAGGAATTTAATTAAGATGTCCACTATAGGCTACACTGACTGTGGAACACTATACAAAAGAGATTAGATATGATTATACTGAAATAAAAAAACAAGTAGAAAAAGTTACAGAATGATACACATATATAAAAAACCATACATTTTATTTCCTGTAGCTATATATGTCTATATATATATATTCACAGAAAAAGGTATAGATGGAAAGTTAAATGTCATACTTCTAGAGGGAGTTGAGATTGAAGGTCACTGTCAAAAAATAGACACGTTTCTGATGTTTTTACAAGTAAAATATTGTCATTTACTACATCTGTAATTTAAATTTTAAAGACAAAGCAGTATGCACAGACTGATATATTCTAAGAAAAACTATACATACAAATTATCTTTTGTATTTCTTTCTCTCTCCCTTCCTTGATGGCAAACACAAAGGTTCTAGAAGACCACCTGCCAAAATGAAGCTATAATACTATCTAAATAAAACAATATCTCCAATAAAAGCAATATTCAACTTCTGTGTTCTCATTTGAAAAAGAGAAGAAAATTCAAGATTTATAAAAGCAATACAATTTCAGTTTAGAGCTTATTATTTTGTTTTAGTTACAATCTTCACATGGTACATGATTATATACTGGAATTTTGCCACATCTTTAGAACAGTTTTGGGGCAGGAGGAAATATGATTTTTGAAATTAGAACTTAAGTCCTTGTTAACATTTCAGTCAGTGGCTTTATTAAGTTTACAGACACTTCTAAAAGAAAAACAAGAGTACAAACCAGACTGCTTATTTCTTTAGCAGCTTACTAATTCTACCTTATACATTAAACAAAAACACTTTGATATTCAAAGTTATCCCTGACAATTTCTTGTGAGAAATGTTTTTCTGGAAATTATTCCGTAAAACCTTCTTATCCTAATGATATTAGCATTAAAATACAACCAGATGAATTTTATGAATGACAGTACTTTTGAGTAAAGTAAAAATTGCTTTTAGAGCACTATGCTTTTAAGAATTGCTTATTTTTAATTCATGTATTGCTGAAGATTTGAACCATGCAAAGAAATTAATGATGGAAAAGAGGAACAATCAGAGCTATCTGGTTTTTCAATGGTTATGAGAAAAAAGTAGTTAGCAGTTTCTTGCCAGAATGGTTATTAGTAAGGAAGAAAAACCTTTGAAGAATATCGTCATAGAATTAAGAATTTCCCTAACCTATCCTAGATATCTGTTCGACTGTCTCTTACAGCAATTTACCTTGTAATAATGCCTCTCACGTTCCTGATAAAAGAACAAATTATTTTAGAGAGGCAGTGTCAGAAAATCTTGATCTGTCACTGAGATCCCGAGCTGACCTTAGCAGCTTCCTCTTTTGCATTATAAGAGGGCTGAACTAATATTTAACACACCTTCCAGCTCTAAGAGTCAATGATTCATGTTTTCATCAAAGGCCACCAAAGAAGGAAACAAGCTTTTTTACTTCATATCACGAAGGCACTTTTATAACTATATTATATATCAGTTTTATCTTCAATATAATTAAGCAATACTTTACAGGAAACATCCAGCAGTTCTTATGTTACAAATATTTGAAAAACATGAGTTGGTAATAATGATTCAAAAAGTCATATATGAGTAACTGATGGGAAGAGACTCAAAACAGATCACTTGAGTAGATTAAGTCTTTAAAACAAAAGGCTGGTATTTTATTTCAAGTAAGTATTTAGCATCATTAATGACTGACTAGTCAGTAGTGCTAGCATTTATTTTTTTTTCACAATCAAACTTGGAAAACAAAATATGAGTTAAACTGAACCCACTTAATATAAAGATTTTGATTTAATCACTTAAATTTATTTTTATAGCAAAGCACTTTTTATATAATTTAAAATACACATGCTTTGATTGAAGAGTGATTGTAAATGGATCCAGTTTTCTTCCACCTGTGATGACAACTTTGTCATTTCTTCTAGAAGTATGGGCTCTGAAGAAAGCACTTTTAGGTGTAACTGAAAAGAAAAATATAATAGTTGAACATTTAAGAAAATTAAATTTTTATTTTGGATTCAACTTTTTTTACTAAGGAACATCAGAAGACACTATTCTGAATATTTTTTTTTCTTAAATTCTGCTTTGTTACCATCTTCCATTTCCTTTTCCTCTATTTTTTTTTTTTTTAATTATTATGATTTCCTTGATGGTACTGTCACTGTCTTAGTAGAAATGAAGTGGTCGTCACTCTCCTCCACTTAAGGACAGTCTTGATTCAGATCCAGAAACAAAGGTTTAGTTCTAATACTAAATCCACATTTTTGTGCTTCTTTAAGTTTCTCCTCCCACTGTAACTCACTGGTAATAAATGCCAGATAGGCCCTTTGCTTTATTTTCTAAAGATTTAAGTAACTTTATATTCAGAACTAAACTTGGTAAATTTGGGAAAGGATATAGAAACAATTTGTGGCATTTCTATTTTTTCATCCCGCATGCTACTATTTAAACATCTACTTTTTAAATAATTTTAAATAATTAGATGAAGTAAGAACTCATTTTACATAGTAATGGGAGAGGTGAAGAATCACATCTGCTGTCATTGAAAATCAGCATCATCTACCTCCTTCAATACATTATACTACTGAAATAGACATGAGATCTCCATATTAGTCATAAAAGGAACTCTTTTATGGCCCTATCACGTGAACTCCTTCAACAAACACAGAAGTAAATATTATGATTTCAGCAGTAAAACAAAACAAAAAATAAATATAAAACCTGACTTTCTATGATCGTAAAAAAACTGCCAAAATGTAACTACTTTAAAAAAGTTAAAAAGTTAGTATATTAAACAAATAAATGATAGATAAGTCAGGGAGCTGAGTCAAAATTGTACTGAGTATTCAAAAAAAAAAAAAAGACTACAAAGCTGATGGTCCAGTTGTCCAACAAGGTAGTCACAAGGTATAGGAGGCTATTTAAATTTAATTAAATTTCAGTAAAATAAAAAATTCAGTTTCTCATTCACTTCAGCCACATTTTGAGGGCTCAGTAGCCACATGTGACAAATGACTGCCATGCTGGACAGTGCAGATATAAAACACTTCTATCTTTGCAGAAAGTTCTATCAGACAACACTACTCTAGAGGAAGGCAAACTGGGAATACTGTCCTCCATTAGACTTACCTTTAGAAATAATGCAAGGTATGCCTGGGCTAACTCGAAATCACGCTTTCTGTCCAACATCATCCCGATCATTTTTAAGAAACTCTGCATAACTTCTACAGACCCGCCATAATCAGGAGACAAGCTTCGCAGCTCTGTTTCAATTCCTGATGGGCCCAATTCTTTCAGAAGATTAAGAGCAGCTTCATCTGCATTGAGTTTTCAAAAGAATTCAGTTATTACTTATAATTACTTCACTTAGAAACCTAGTTTTCATTTTATACCCCAAGCAACATATATTTATATTGCATAGGAAATTCTATGGCTTAATTTTTTTCTCTTAAGTAGTAGAATAAACTCCAAATTAAGTAAACATCAGCATAAATGATGAGAGCGAATACAATTAAAAGTACTAAAAGTACTAAACTTTTTTGTATTTTCAGTAATTTAAGTTTTTTTTTTTTCCTGCTATTAAGGTTGTTAAAGAAAATCTAGTGTGTGCCTAGCAACACACTTTAATATGCTTATAAATCAGAACAAATCTAAATATAAGAAGGCTATAAAAAGTACATACTAAATTATTAACAGTAGTTGCTAATGGGAATAGAATGAGGTGGAGAACTTGTTTTTCTTTCTTTTTAATGTTATAAAAAATTACAAAGTACCACATAATCATTAAGAAACACTAACAATGCAGAAATATACGAAGGGAAAGACCTCATCTTATTCTTACCCACCCCACATTACTTCTTTTCTAGAAGTAAAGCACTCTTATTTCATAGTCATCCCACGAATACATGCTCTATACACTTACAACTATTTTTATATGGGGCATCTGAAATTATAATGGCAATGAGTATGCTTTCAGCTTTTTGAAAAGGACCACCACCAATAACAAAAGTCTAATAAATTTTATTTTCTGTTCTTCAGTGTATACTAATAATGCTTTTCTTCTTTGTCCCCCTCATAATAGTACAAGTTACTCCTTTTAGGATTATGCTATTCTTCAGTCATCTACAACGGCCCATTAGTACCATTCTTTAACTTAGCCAATGCGTACCCGAGTGATATTGGAACAAAAACAAAAGCCCTTGGATCAGAAAACAAGAAAGTAAGTCAAAAACAGGAGAGTGATTGTGATTTTGTTAATTGCTTATAGCTCTATTTATCATTATTAGCTACTATTAGCTACAAAATTTAAATCTATTATTAACACACTCAAAGAAAATTTTAAGTTGTCTTTTTATAGGATAATTTGGGAATACCTGAAATCGCCTACGACAAAAGTCTCTGCTATATTGCAAACTGTTTTTGTAAATAAAAACAAAGCAAAATCTAGAAAAAAGTCTAATTTTCATGACAGAAAGTGTGATTTTCAAAAGATTATTATAATATCAATATTATCTGAGTTTACGGCATTAATTTAATATAATAATACAAAAGCTAAAATTACTTCAGAGTAAAACAATTTCAATCCTTTTAAGTTTTTACTATCTTCTTTTAGCTAGAGAAATCTGCTAATATTTCATCCAATTTCTCTTTACATAAAGTAAAAAAAGGTAAAGTTATTGGTAAAATATTTATAATTTAACTTACATTTATTATTTACCAGTCCTTCTTCAAGTTTCAAGCAGAAATCCGATTTTTGAGCCAAAATTCCAAGATTTACTACTTTAGACTTAAACAAAAACAAATACACATTATTCAAAGAACACAAGTTTAACCACCAAAATGTATAGTTCATAATTAAAAGCTATCATTAACTTACTCTGCATGTATAAAATTGGGTCTTGGTAAAGAACTACAAATGTATAATATAAAACACACACCCCTATACTTAGAATGCTCTAATTTGGGTTCTACCTGTTGGGAATCATTATTTTGTTCAGGTGCAGCATATCTGGGTATAAGGCCAGGAACTGTTGGTATAAAAAATGGTGCTGATTTGGGTACTTTCGGTGGTTCCTTTGGTTTATTCTTTTTCTGAAGAGAAAATGAGACAGGGAAAAAGACTAGTAAGTAATTATCTTGCCAACGGTTTCTGATATTTAATTCCAAATCAATTTTAAAACAAAGTCCAAAAAGTAACAGGAAAAAAAAAAAAAGATTTTCAGATTAGAATGCTAAAATAAAATCTCACCAATCAACATCACAGATATCCTTAAACTGGGCTTCCCAATGCAAACCTCTTGTACCCTTGCTGATAAGGCAGAAGGAAAATGACAGGGTTCAGGAGAAGCCCTAAGACACACTTAGAAATTTGGAGCCAGAGGAAGACTCTGCCATTAGAAGTAATTAGGTGAAAATTTTTTTGTGAAGCGTATTTCCAATTCTTCTTTTTTGCTGGAATTTTAATTTATTTTTTCTTGTATTTTTTAAAAGCAAGAGAACACTATTGCTCATTTATAAAATATTTCAAATGTTAATAAAATTCAATCAGGAAAACTTCCATCAGATTTCCCACTGACGGAAGTTAGTTTTGGTGACTACATTGCTACATATCGCTATCTCAGGAGCATTTGACGAAGAGCCTTTCTACGGTAAACTGCCTAATAAAGGAGTCTCACAATTTTACCTTACATTATTCCTCTTCTATTCTTTAGCAGCTCTGTAACCCTAGGGAGATTTGCTTTTAGAGAAAAAGCCAGAGATATCTGTAGCCTCAGGGAGGCACACAATAAAAGAAAATTACTACATGAAAGCAGGATAACGTATTGCTAATTACAGTGTAAGCACAGCCCTTCTTTGGTATGGTAGAGACTAATAAGAGTCACAGTTACCCTTCTAACTCACTGCTCTGTAGTTAGAAGGGATACAGTCACTAAGTTGTAAGTAAAAATAAAAGGCTTTGGAGGAGGTCCATACTGCTCTGAAAGTTATCCAATCTCCTAAAAAAATCAAAAGTAAAAGAGTTACCCATTGGAGAAATACAAAAATTCTAACTTTTTTCATTCAGTAAGAAATAAATATATGGAAGGGATAAGCATATTTCTCTCATAAAGATCATTCACTCACGTTTCTAGGTAAGTTTTTATGCAGAATAAACTATACCTCAGCAAGAAGCGAAGTAGTCCAAAAACTTAGCTCAGTTAATTGGGCATTATTCTGATTGCTCCCTTCACACTCATCGACTTATACTTTTTAATGTGCTGCTTTTATAGTTATTCCATTAAATAATCCTTTATAGCTGACAGGTTAGATAACATTATAGAGAGATTTCACAACTATGCTCCTGAACGAAAAGTGAGCAAGTAAAAAGAAGCAACTTAAACTTCTGTGAGGAAAATTAACACGTCAAAACTTCTGTCTCTTCTTACTCAAGACACTCATATCTTTTTTGGTGCTATTATAAAAATACTTACCATACTTTGTCATAGTTATCTATTTCACTCCTTATATGTTTTTTATGCTATCCCCCCAATGTGACTTAGCCCACACATCTCTAGTGAATGTGTATATCTAACCAAAACAAGTGTCATAAAAAGACACTTGTCATTATCAGAGGATAACCTCTGAAATTTTCTACTGTAGTCTATTCCTTTCGACTGCTTTTACTATTCACAAATGGGGTGGGGGTGGGGGTCATGAGACGTACTTTGAAAAACAATAAGTAATGCCATAATTGTCCATTTTTCATGTGAAATCGTAATTTCCTCAAGTACAAAGGGGCCAGGTTTTTTTCCACTGCTGTTTCCTTAGGACATTACCTAGAACCTAGTTCATATTAACTTACATGTCTGGACCTGACACAGCAAGCTCTAAACATCCTGTAGTTGGTAGAGTAGGGTATGGAATGATAAAGGGTAACTGAAACTTAATGAGGAAAAATCAGGCAAAGTCTTCTAGTCTCCAAATGACTAGCAACAGAAATATCACACATTATGGTGGCATTTTTTGTTTGTTTTAGAAGTTAAAAAAGTAGTTTATGGCTAGGTTTAAAACATCCAATTTCTAATAGTTCTGTAGTTGTGGGCTGTACTTTTGCTACATACAAAGGTCTGCTGAGTGCTCTCAAAGTCTCTCTCCCTCTATATGTGTACACACACACATATGCAAAGAAAATCTTCTGATAATCACACTGGATAAAACAAGATTAAACTAAATGGCATTCTCTTTACTACTTTAAGTATTAATATTAATTGCTCCTCCTAAAGTGCTCAAAGTAGGGGAAGCTATCTCTACTAAAGAAAACGCTTCTGGAACGTGTCTTTTGGGGCTAATATTAAGTGTACTGTAGTATTACCTTAATAATATCAAGATTAAGAAGGTTCTTCCACCGTGATTCAGGAAGGAGTGACAGAGTCACCAACTGCTCATTCAACTGTTCTGGGGAATCATACTCTATCATTTCATCGCTTGGTTCTATGGTTTCTTCTGATAATTCTACATCTTAAAACAAAAATTTTCAGGTAAAACAAATTAAGATTTTTATTGTATAAAAGCAATTTAATTCATTCCAAATCCATTAGTGTTTCAGGTAAAACAAATTAAGATTTTTATTATATAAAAGCAATAAAATTCATTCCAAATCCATTAGTGTTTCCTAACAGGTTCACTCTAAACTCTGTTAGCCTTCTAAACTCTATTTCGTTTCCTCATTACTAGACTCAAAACTGTTCTCCACTGGTTTACTATTAGATATCTTATCAATGCCATATCAAACATATTTTTGCAAAAATTCATGAAGTCATTCAAAATATTTCACATCAGTTAAAAAATACTTGGATCGAGTGCATTAAACTTTGCCTTCAGAAGTAATATCCCCATGTTAAGTTAATGATATTACACTTTAAAAATTCTTTTACTGTTGTGTGATTACCTTGAGTTTGACAAGTACCAGGAAGCATCACGACTGAAGGAACATAATCTGTGGGAAGTGGCCGTAATGAAACGACTGAATACAGAGAAATATTGGACCTGAGAAATAAAAACATAAATGTTTTAAATAAGTTTAAAACTTATAAAAATAGTTTTTTCAGAGAAACTTCAATTACTGCTAATAATCTCTACAATCTTGAATTTGGCTATAGATTCCAATCACTCACAAGTTAAGAAAAGATCTCAAAGATAGACAGTATTAATTTGAAAATGCCTTGATTCATGTCATAGATGTACATAAACATTCTTAATGGCATCTTTACTTTTAATGAAGTATTTATTTGAGAGATCAATACTGGGTGATACTTTTATAAGGTAACATAACCTCCATATATTTATATTATTCTGACTTATGTTAACCTTCATTTGAGAAAATGTAAGTAAAGGAAAGATGGACTAATAGAGCTAAGTCAGAGAGAGAATATGCTGATGAAATCCTAAGGATTGCTAACAGTCATGGATTTTCCCTTCTCTAGAATAGTCCTCTAAGTGGCTATGTTTCTGCTACCTGATTATGTACCATGATCTGGATAACTAACCAAGATGTAGCTACTTGTCCCAAAGTGGGCCAATCAGATTCTATTTCCCATACGTTATAAATTTGGAATAGAAAATAAAAATCGGGAATAACAGGTTCTGAGTTATATTAATAGTGGTACTATATACTCCTGCTGTTGAGGTCCCATAGCTACTATTCTTCTCTTGACTGTTCAAGCTTCACAGATTCCAAGAGATACTCCATTTTACTTATTAACGTGGCCAGAGTCTGTTTCTACTATACAGTGAATTTACTTTCAAATCCTAAAAATCTAATTATAAAATTTTATAATTAAAAAAATATATTTTTTTCTCTCCCTCGATAACAACAGTTAAAAGAATTAGACATCTGAACTTAGGAAATAGACAAAAGTTTCTCTAGACCCAGATGCTGAACCATTTATTTTGAACTCTTACACGTTCATCACGTGGAGTTGGAAGATCATCTTAAGTATCTTTACATGGTTATGAAGTTATGCAACTAGAATGAATCTTAGTAAGCACTTTGCCCACACTTGTGCCTTATTTTATAGAAAAAATAGTTTGAAGTTGAGAAGAGCCTGGCCAAGGCCATAAAACAGTATCAAGTAGTGGCAGGAAGGCCAGGGCCTGGCTGGGGACTCCCTTTTCCTAATATTTTTAAATTCACTTATCCTTTCTGCAAATAAAAGCTAAATATGACAACAGAAGTAATCAATCGTGTGGTTTAGAATACACATTTGAACAAAGCTATCTAAATTATCGAGCAGATGTTAAATCAGTCATAGACTTGTAAACTAACTCTCTGTGACATTTCTATTTTACAAATTAAAAAAAAGAAACAAAACACTAAATAGCAATGTTAGCACCTATAATTGTCTGACAATATCCTTCTCTTCCTTACCTAAACAGAATTGTATGAAAGAACTTACCACAGATAAATTCCAAGGTGGTCCACATGGGAGGTAGCCAGAAAATCTCCAGTAGGGGACATAGTAACATTGAGAGGAGCTGAGTCCAACAAAAAGCAGTCTATAAGACTATAAAAAGAATCAAGATGTTAAAATATTTAAACTCTACCAAAAGGATGTAATTCACGAAATATATTTTGTTAAAATAATATGGGATAAGAGATGTAGGAAAAATGCTTTTTTTAAATTGCCAGCACCAGAAAGATCAATATTTACAAAGACTTTTATCATCTAAGTTACTATGTGAAAATAATCTCTCTTAATGAGAAAGACCCAAAATACTAAATGGACTAATTAACCAGAGAAAGAGAATATAGGAAGAAATACTCCATTTTTCTGAAATGCCATTTTAGTAGACAACCTTGTGGGTAATTCTGAAGATGTCACATTTAAAATAAATCTACTATTAGTATTCTCTCTCTTTTTTATCCTAGTGAAAATAATAAGAGGCTTAGGCAACAGAAGAAATTAATAAAATGGCTGTAAATAAGAATAAAAAATTAGTAAGAGAAAAAACTTGAGCAATTGTTTTTCGAATAGGTAACCATGCTATACACGCAACATATAAAAAAAAATCTGTCTATAGAGCATAACCATAAAGTACTGCATGGAAATTAGTCACATAGCTTTAAAAGCTGGAAGAATAGAAAAGTTGGGGAGGAATGGGGAGCAATCACGCCCAGGTTCCAGGAGACTCAGAATAGGCTTCTCGCAGAATATAATGTTGGAGATGAGCCTTCCAAATGGACAGGATTTCAATGGATGTTGATGGTAGAGAAACGTATCCTGGTTGAGAGAAATGTGGAGGGCAAGACAAAGGAAAACACAATTGGGTCTCATGAGGAGTGCAGTTTGGTGCATAGGCATAAGGGTCTTGAATACCGAACATCTGAGTGTTTTTAACTTAATTAATAAAGAGTCACTAAAGGTTTTTGAGCAGATAGTGACATAATCTTCATTTTCATAAAAAAAAAAAAAATCTGCCATTGGAATGTAGAGTATATTTGAACAGGAAGAATAGTGAGGCTGTGGTAGGAATCTAACAAGCAATGAAAATCTGAACTAGGATGGTGACAGAAGGAAGTGACACAAGGTAGATTTAATGAGCAGAGCGAAGGCTGGCTAAGGGTGGAATACTTTGTATACTTTAAGAGGAGTATACTGATTTTAATTAAGACTGTTTTAAAAACTACTTTATTCACTGAAGCCAGTACATTATCCATGGGAGGGCACAGCAAAATGACTGAAATTCAGAATCAACATTAAATAAAACATTTCAAGAACAAAATAATAGCAGTTTTCTTTCTTTTTTTTTCCTTTTTCCTTTTTTTTTTTTTTTAGTATTCCATGCTAGGAAGTACTTTGAGCACTTGAGTCTATTAATTTAATCCTCACGACCCTATGAAGCAGATTCGTCCTTTCTATAAAGATCAGAAAAATGAGGCCCAATAAGATTTAAAAACTCACTCAAGGTAGAAAGCAACTGAGCCAGGACTGTCACTCAAGCAGTCTACACTCTTAATCACTATAAACTCAGTAAAATCACTACTGAAGCTAAAGGTAAAACAAACAGCTTGATAGCACACACACGCCCTGGGGATGTCTACACTGGTGACTCATGGTACACACTCTGAGTAGCTCAAATGTAAATGAAGACTCTCTAGTAGAGTTGCTAAGTGACTTGTCCATGATGAAATCTCTCTCAATTTGTTCAGAGAATGATTAACAATGTAAACCTTAAGTAAAGAATGTAAGATAGGAAGACAAGACAAAACTAGGAGCACTGAAAACAAACACATACCAAAGTGTCCTTAGGACAATGACCGCTGTTTAATTCTCAGTTATGGGGGAAACAGTGAGTAATAAACCTGTCTGATTTCTGCTCAAACCTACTCTAGAAGCTCACAAGAATGGCTTCTCTTGGGGATCCAGAGAATCGGAAAAAAGAATATACTGGTAAACACTTATTATAGGCCAGAGACTGTTAAATTATTTGTTAATACATTTAATCTAAAAAATCCAATATATAAAGATGCTATCCCAATATGTAAAGATGACAATTAAAATTAATAGAGCAATTTCAGATCTTACTATTTCTTGTCATAATATTTGTTCATTGAAAGTGTAAGCATGTGAGGGGTGAAACTTTCTAACATGTTTACAATTTGTTAAAAACAGAATCTACTGTTTGAGCAAATTTATTTTATGTGATACTATAATTGTTTTGTCAAATTTATTATGCAACTTGATTCCACAGCTGCTGTGTGGGTAGAATGCTCTTCCATTATGTAAAAGCCTCAAATTGAGGAAGGTGGTTTTCACATACACAGCATATTTTACACACATTAGTTCATAAAGCATAAATGTGTATGCAGGCCCAACCCCAGACTACCATATAGTGTCCTGCTAATCTCAGAGAATGAAAAATCCCATATAAGTTACATATATTTTGAGAGAAATTCCCATTCTAAGAAATCAGGTTTTCAAACACAAAGCCCTGCATATATCAGTAACACTCAGTAAATCATTTCTGATTATAATCTGAACAAATGTAGACAGTATGTAAAGTGATAGCATCGCTTTATATAGAAATCTAATAAATAGAACATAGGGATGGTTTTACCTCGGTGAGAAATGCAAAACAATGTTCTATTCTAATTATTCTCATGTAATACTTCTCAGAAAGCAGTGGTGAGAGAACAAAATGCAAAATTCTATTAAAACTATTTAATTTTATATTTTTCTCATCCCCAAAGAGTTCAATCTTAACTTCCAATAGACTGAAAACAATCAGAAATAAAAGGTGGTAGTGGTTAGGAATAATGGATAATTTCAAGGATACAAAATTTCAACTCTGCTTTTCTGAAAACCCTATAAATACAAGAATGTTCTGCAGTTTAAAACAACTTTACAATTTCAGTTCCAATATCCTGCCCAGCAAAGAAGAAATTAGTCAAAATGATGCCTGGAGGTTTAAATGAAGCCAAATCTGCCATTCTGGAAATCTAGGAGATTGCTAATGAGGTTAAACCACAGCTTGAAGGAAAAATAAATGAGAATTATGATGAATTTGAAGCTGTAGAATACAAAACTCAAGTGGCTGCTAGAATAAATTACTATAAATAAGGTAGGAGTAGGTCATACTTATTATATTCACATGAAAATATTCAAAGCTCTTCCTCAACAAAATCAGTCTTTGACACTTACTGGTTATCAGAATGACAAAAGCAAGACAATGAGCTGATAAGCTTTTAGTAGCATGTTCCAAAAGTGCTCTGATTCCTTTGCCTGGCTACTGATTAATGATTTCTGCTAATAAATGTAACTATCAAAAAAGAAACTTAAAAAAAATTTTTTTTTTTTTTACAGGAAATAGTTTAGTACCTATGCAATTTGTTTTAGGTAGGCACAATTCCAGATGGATACATCTGTATGTTACCACACCCAAAGGTTTACTCATAAATAGCTTCACTTTTCAGGCTATGTAATGAGTATATTTATTCTCTAAATATTTAACATGTTACATAAATGACAAAGCTGCTTACTGAAGAAAGAACTCGGAATCTCCAAAGGTTGCCTGCCATATTAATTATGGCTTAAAAACCAGGGGAACCAAAAACCCCAACAGTTATACATGGTTGTATGATAAAATACTGATCCTCACTTATCTTCTGCATCAAGAAAATCAGTTCATCCTTATAACATATGACACAACCTGAGCTAGGCTGATATCACAACTGTTGAGAAATCTGTTTCTTTCTCCTATGCTTACTGCAGCAAAATGTCATTTTCAAAACTATGCTACCTTAGGCAAATCACTTAACTTCTCTTTGAGCCTCCATTTCCTCATTTGTAAAATAGGACTAATAACGGTAATAATACCTACAGCCATTAGGATACAAGGGAAGATGAAAAATAAAAGCACATAAAGTGCCTAGCAGCTCATGGTGAATGTTAGCTTAGTTGTAATTAGGCAGCAGCAGTTGTGTGATATTGCTTTTCAAGCTTTCTCATTCATTCCACTCTAAATCTTAACCAAAGTAGTACTTATTTTTGTCTTTATTAAAAATATACTTTGGTTCAATTGGTGTAGATATTATTGCATTTTCTTTTAACAATCCCTGTGACTCATTTCTTGCTCTTATGTTTCTCCCAGCTTCGTGCCTCTGTATTCACTTAAAATTGCCTCAGTGTTCACCTAAAAATAAGATAGAAGAGTTGAAAATCTACCAAATTTAAATCTGTTCAACTTTTTACTAAAATAAGAAATTCAGCAAAAAGGCTAATGCTGAGTCAATGACTGGTAGCTTTGAATGCTTTCAGATCCTAATTTTTCTATTCCAAAGATAAACTTGCAACTTTAAAGAAATATTTTGCAACTTAGTACTATTGAACATTAACTTATCACTCCCATCCTATGTGAACTAAGACTACTAAAAAGGAAAATGAAAAAGGCATTATGTCGACTCTATTACTTGTACAACTTTCCTACTGTAATTAAAGCAATTCAAATTATAATGTTCCTTTTTAGAAAACAGCAAAAGTCTAAGAAGCAACAGACTACCAATATTCTAATGACTTTTAAAAAAGGTTATTTAAAAATTAAGAAAGTACCAACTTTAGGTGAACTTTTAAAGTCGGAGGACACAGCCAACTAAATAGATTTTGCTTTACTCAATTTTAAGTGAAAAAGAGTACACCTGTGGAGAAATTCCCAAGTCATGAGAGCTAGAAACATTAGCAACACTTTTGTTTTGCATATTCCAAATCTGGTGTGTATGGTGGATGAATGGCTGTGCCTCATTCCTATATCAGACTTGAAGGGAAATGAGTACATCAGGGTTTTTCCTTTCTAAAGGTCAAATTGCTTTTAGGTATGAGCTTATCCAATTCCTCAGAAGAGTATGTAGAATTGGACAGAGCTTAATTTAGAAATATTTCAGAAGATTAAAAAGTACCATCTTCCTTCTCATTTTTCTCACCAATGTCTTTCCTTATGGTATATTCCTGTTAAATTAGATACTTTGCTATTCCCAATACTCCTTTTACAGTTAATCTAAACAAGTCTATGTTAAGTGATATGATTTTAAATAGTGTCTATTCTTACATAATTTTTAACTACAAGCTCGCTCTTGCTTGCTTGCCTGCGTGCTCTCTCTCCCTACTGCCATGCATGTGCACGTGGTCTCCACTGTTCATATTATTTAACAGAATTAGATAATCTTTTCTCTTCAAGTGCTGTTTTAGTAGCAAGTTTGAATCTATGAAATAGATTTCTGAACACTGTTGGGTTTTACCCAAATCTTAAGTCACACGTTTTCATTACTTGAAAGTATCTAAAATGTTTTCTTTCAAGAATTATGTTAGAGACAAAAAATATATAATATACATAAAATTAGGACTTTTGACGTTTTTAACTAAATTCAATATGAACAAAACGATCAAAAAACCTTCAAAAGTTTGCAGTCCTAAAGTCTGAGCTGTATTTTGAAGTATCAAAAAGGCCAAATGAGTTTTTTTAAGGTTTATGCATCTCACTTCTGTATCTCAATTTTGCAGGAACAGAAAACCTAAGAGAGATTCCATTTTCCTCATTCTTATTTTTTATGGTACTACTCTCTGTCGTTTAAGAGATCAAAAACACTCCAAGGATAAAATACTATGAAGTTAGAAAAATCCCTGAATACATTCATATTCAAAGAAGCAGGTAAAAGACAATGACTGAGAAATCTTCTGATAGAGATTAGGGATTTAAAAACAAACTCACCACCCAGAAGGAAGGTCCCAAGTTCTAACAGAGCAATCCATTGAAGCACTTATTAACCAACGACCATCTGGACTGAAAGTCTTTAAATTAAAAAAAAAAAAAAAAAGACACAAATATAATTTATGTGTACATGTATGTATGCTTGTGTCTATATTTTTAGCAGCTTAGAAAATGCAAGAAATAAAATGATGCAGCTTCATGAAAAATTATGGTTGAGTAAAATTTAGTCTGCCTTCTTTCATATAAAAGAAAATACTATTTCTTACATACCACTGATTTGGATACAGATAAGGAATAAGTTTATACATGAATTATAAAAAGTTTTAAAAATTAACAATATCAACTATTTAAAAATTTTTACTCCAGTATATCTTAAATTTATTTATAGACAATTAAACTGACTAGAAATCATTTTTAACATAAAACTGCTATTCTGAGAATATTCAATTAGAAATACTTTGTCAGCCTAATTTTGGCTATAAAGCATCTGCAAAAGCAACAAAAACCACATTTTCTTGAAAAGAATCTATGTTAAGCTAACTTTCTAAGAATTAATCCAAAATGATTTTGAAGACAAGAATGCAAATTCTCTTAAAATATTCAAGTTACTAAAGAAGTCCTTCTACTTTTACTTGTAGCTTCCTTAATCGTTTTACTTCCAAAATATAATTTAAAACTACAAGGTTTCAAAATAAATTTAAGCAATAAACTATCCAGGCTACTTTAAAGAAGTTACATTTTTTTCTATCAATAAAAATGAATAAATAATAGCTCTTCTTGCCTGTAGCAAATAGGTGTTGTGAGCTTAAGCAGATCAGATGTGTAAGAATATCTAAAAGGGAAATCTTTAAAGTTATAATGGCAGTATGATAGTTCATCTAGGAAGCTAAGTATACCACAGGAATCATGACTATCTATATTAGCAAAAGGTACTGGGATAAGTGAACTCTAATTTGTTCATCAGGTTGCAGTAATACTGTAGAAACTCAAAACTTAAGGTATGGAGAGCTCAATTTACAAGACAGTACAGATATTAAAAGATAGGAAAAGTGACTCTAATAGGTAAAGTCATGTTATAAATGTTCACAGATTTAATTAAACAGGAGTGATATATTACTGAGTCAGAGAAACTCAAAACATACAAATTGAAAATGAAGTTTGAAAAGGAAACAGGAAGAGCAAGATGGCACTGACAGATGTTTTCAAAGATGCCATTTCATTAAATCATCCCACTCCCACCCTCACTTCTCTAGATACTGTCACAACAAATTTTGTTGATGGGTAGTTCTGCCAATCTCCTATCTGCAACACAACACTATTTCCGGTCCATTTTTTCCTCTGTTTTTAAGGAAATGAGTAAACGTTGTAAATTCTGATTTTGGTATGAGAACTAATAAGTTAAAGTAGCTATTGGGATTGCTGCTTAGTAGCCAGAATTTTCTTTTAATTTTTGTTTTCAAATAAATCAAGGTATCTGCAACTGATATGAAATGACAATATATACTTAATACAGTCCTCTACAGGCACTTTTTAAATTAGAGCACCTCTTACTATATCATATATCCCACAAAAAGAACATAATGGAAAGCTAAAACACATTATTAATTAACAATTTTGGAGTTAAGATATATAAACTTTAGAATAACATGAAACTAGAATAAACCAGATACCAGATAGTCCAGGTATCCTAGTAGTAATTCATTATGCATGTAGAAATAGAGAAATGAGTTCTCTTAGCCTAGTTTAGTATTAAGTCAAAAATGATATATTTCAATGAATCATTCATTCCCCAAAGTATATTTCGGTCTTGTTTAGAGGTTAAGAGAAAAAGGTAAATTCTAAGATTTACATTTTAATCTGACAGTATTAACTTTCCTGAGAAACATTAAACTTCTTTTAATTCTACATTTTCTTGTCTATGGCCATGCCACCCTGAACAAGCCCGATCCTGTCTGATCTCGGAAGCTAAGTAGGGTTGGGCCTGGTTATTACTTGGATGGGAGACCACATAGGAAGACCAAGTCCTGTAGGTGTAAAAAATAAAAAATAAGGGATTATAAGCTGACAAGGTCCTTGCAATCTGTGAGGTCAACTAAGGCTTGCTTCGCTTTAAAAAAAAAAATAATAATAATAATAATTCTACATTTTCTTTAAAATTCTCTTCGAAAATTAGTCTCCAAATTATTTATTTTAAACATTTCCTCATAAGATGAGTAGTTTAATGCTATTAAAAAACAACAGTGTACATTATTTGAGCATTTTTAATCTAAACAGAAGTAGAAATGACTCAAGTTTTGCTTTAAACATCTAAAGTTTGTTTTACCATGTCATTTATTTGGCCTTGGTGTCCAGAAAACTCTCTGACAATCTTCCTGGTTTCTATGTCCAGAACACTAATGGAGAAGTCATCCAAGGCGAGTCCCAGAATGCCACTAGCAAGATAAATGCACCAGTTTTAATAAACAAACAAAACCTTGAACAAAAATCTCATAGTCATTTTAATTTTTAAAATCAAATAATACCTTTGGGGAAATTAAACAAAATGCTGTTCCTTTATATTCAAATTCTGAGTTTTCCCCACTTGGTAAATTATATACTTTACTTAAATTAAGTAAAGTATCATTAAAAAAAAAACTTTACCTGTCTCTATGTAGCAGCATCATATTTGGAGTTGAACTGAGGCTTATAGAATGGATTAAAATTTTGTTTTTAAAGTTCCAGAACTTGAGTAATCCTTCACTACCAGTTGTAACTGTCAACTGGTTTAATCCATCCACTGCAACACCTCTAACAGACCCTTTATGAGCTTTAAAACATATGTTAAAAGAAAAAAAGAAATAATAATTGACATTGCTTCTCTGAATATTACAGAGTGATTCCTTCATTTAAATATCTAAGTTCCCACTATTTACCTTCCCTAAAATCTTGAAATTTATCTGGATTTTAGGGAGCAGGGAGATTATACTGCTTGAATAAAACCAAAGTCTAACAGGTTAATGCCACAAAGACTTCAAAAACTACTTATGATTTCCTGCTTAAAGCACGAATTTTAATTTGTATAATGACTTTATCCTAACATATCCATGACTTCATTCTCTTTGAGTATTTCAACATGCTGTTTATAATAAATGTAATGGCAGTATCTGTCATATAGGGTTGATGATAACCCATCTACAACTTCTGCAAAATGGCTGGAGCTCAAGAATTTAATAAATGTGAGTGACAGTTATTAGCCTTGTATCTATCTATATTGCTTTTTCCCAAATAAGAAAAAAAAATTCAATACCTTGATCCTTGCCAAAACTTCCTCGATGTATACCAGACTGCATGTTATATACATCTACAGTTCCTGATGAGAGACCAATTATAGCAAAATTTCCACAAGAAGTTATGTCCACTGCCTTAGAAAAAAAAAATTTAAACAAAAATGACATTATAAAATAACTAACATTTTATTGCACTTTATAGTTTCCAAAGTATTTTTTAATTTACTAATTATCTTACTTTTAAAAAAAGCATGATAAATTGCTTCATCAATTTTCTTAAATTTGAGTATATAAGAAATATCTACTTGATTCTATCTCCATTCTCTAGGAGGAATGAAGAAATTATTATCTGAGACAATAAAACATAAGTGAAGTTAACTGAAATTTACAAAGTCAGGCCTTCAAATTTTAATTTATTCAGAACAGTGCTAAAGTCAAAGCATTCCACTGCCTAATTACTTTACTTTTGAAATTGCTTCTACAGCTGATATAAAACTGAAAACACAGAATGTCCAATGAAAAAGCCCAAAACATTTTAATTATGACATATTAGAAAGGAAGCCCATAAAAGATTACATGGAAAACATTTAGTTTATAAACAGTTTCTATAAAATAAACTCATAATTTAATACTTAGAGTGTCAACATTGTATTAATGAGATGTCTTTTTTCCTATGTTAAAAACATGAGACTGGGTATGTATTGGGTCATGGCCAGAGATATCCCTGATTACCACTGTGTCAGTCAGATGTCATCCACCCAAGAGAAAATTCAAACAACTATTGAATTTATGCCTAAAGAAATCGATAACTTCTAAGATCTAAAAGAAAATATTTAATAGAGGATATTTAACTGCAAAGCAGCATAAAACTGATATACCACCACCTGAATCAAGACATATTTACATAGTATTCACATAAGTATGTTCCACTTACATATATTTTTCTAGGTAATTATTACAGTTTATTCCTCAAAAAAAATTTTACATAGGAAATTATGGACTAATCTTAAAAAGCATTCTATCTTCCTAAATAGAACATAAACATGATCTTACCTATTTTGAATAACGTATAAATGTTTATGCTATGTTGTATAGTTATGCTATCAGGAACTAATGGAGATACTAAGCTATAACCTACAAGTAATAAAGACTCCTGATGGCCTTGCTATACTTTTTGTAACTTGCATTTATTTTAATAAGATTTATTAGTGTGCCTGCTTCTGGCAATCTTCTTTTCTAATTGATTCACTCTAATCTCTTATCAAAGATGGGACAGGCAAAGCAAAAATGAATAAGCTGAGGGCATTACCATTGAATAACAAATTGTACTTTGGTGCATGGGCTCTCTGATAAAGACTTTTGTTTATTACTTTCTGGTCACTGGCTTTGTTCTAGGTAGTTGAGTTTGCCAGACAAATGACTCAGCACCAGTTAAGTACCACTGTATATACATATACTAAATATCAATGAGTGATCACTATAGGCTGTGAATTAAGAAATAGATCTTAAATTGAATGGTCCTGGTTCAAATCCCAACTCTGCTATTCACTAGCTTTATTGACCTCAGACATATTATTCATTACATTAAACCTCAGTTTTATCACCTATAAAAAGAGGCTAACAATAAACCATACTGTAAGATTATTGTGAGGATAAAATAATACGTGCTAGACAGAAAGCCTGGAACAAAGTAAGCATACAAAAAACAGTTAGCTATAATTATCATTACTACTACTGCCACTACTACAGCTACTCAAAACTGTGCACGTAAACTTAAGATGCTCAAGATAAAAATCTCTATGGTTTAGAAAATAGTATAAAAGTTTAAGGCTGGATTTTTGTACTAGAGAATAGAACATATATAATTACAAAGAAATCTGTACAAAATAGGATAAAATGTAAAGTTATACTTTTAATAAGCATTTTCAAAATTCTAGCTGCCTCCTTTTGCAGAAATTGATGAACTGATCCTAAAATTAATAAGGAAATGCAAGGGACCAGAATAGCCAAAACAATTTTGGAAAAAGAAGAAAAAAAATCTTCTTGAATTCAAACCTTACTACAAAGTAAAAGGTACCATAATAAAGACACTGTGGTACTAGCATAAAGACAGACACATAGAAAAATAAAAGAGAACTGAGAGTACAGAAATAAACCTTCATATTTATGTCAAATAATTTTTGGCAAGCATGCCATGACCATTCGATGAGGAAAGAAAAATCTTTTCAACAAATGATGCTGAACAGCTACATATCAAATGCAAAATAATGAACTTTGGACCCCTACATCACACCATACACAAAAACTAGCTCAGAAAGAATTATAGACCAAAATTTAAGAGCTAAAACTATGAACTTGTTAGAAAAAAACACAAGAGTAAATCTTCTTGGCCTTGGGTTAGGCAGTGATTTTTCAAAACCACAAGCAATTAAAAAAAAAAAAAATAGGTTGGATTTCATCAAAATTAAAAACTATTTGGCAGAAAATGATATCAACAAGAAAATGAAATGATGGTCCACAGAATGGAAGAAAATATATGCAAATCACATTTCTGATAAGAACTTGTATCTATATTATACAAAAAGCTATTACAACTCATTAATAAAAAAATAATCCCACTAAATAAATAAGGGGCAAAGGATTTAGATAAACATTTCTCTAAGGAAGATAAAAAACAGCCAATAAGCACATAAAAAGATGCTCATCAAGTCATTGATACAAATCAAAACTATGATGAGATTACCACTTCATACACACTAGAATGGCACTAATCAAAAAAAACAGAAGAGCCCAACTGGAGGAGTAAAGGAGAGAGAAGAGCTGAGAGAGAGACAGAGAGACAGAGAGACAGAGAGTCAGAGAGTCAGAGAGTCAGAGAATCAGAGAGTCAGAGAGACAGAGAGACAGAGAGAAAGGGACGATGCAAAAATAGATTACAAATGTAGGAGAAAATGTAGCTCAAGGAACAGAAGAAATTGCTCACAATACGGCATTAGATGATTTTTTGTTATTGTAAATTGCGTATTTTCATATATTTCATAATTGTTTGTTGCTACTATATAACAATACAAAGTTGAACATTAAAAAAAAAAAAAAACCCAGAAGATCACAGGTACTGGCTTGGATATACAGAAATTGGAACTCTCATGTATTCATGGTGGGAATGTAAAATGGTGCAGCCACTTTGGAAAACAGTTGGCAGTTCCTCAAAAATGTTAAACACAGAGCTATGTTATGACCTAACAATTCCACTCCTAGCTAATGATGCAGACAAACAAAAACATGTCCACATAAAGACCTGTGCCCTGATGTTCACAGTAGCATTGTTTATAATAGCCCAAAAGCAGAAACAATACAAATGTCCATCAACTGATCAACGGCTAACCAAAATGTGATTTACACACAAAATGGAATATTATTCAAAATAAAAGATATGAAGTATAAATACATGGTTGCCTAGGCTAGGGAGATGGGAAAGGGGGAAACTGAGAGAATGGGGCAGCTGCTAATAGGTAGAGTTCCTTTTTGGAGTGATGAGAATGTTCTAAAATTAAATTGATAAGATTTTGGTGATGACTGTACAATTAATTCTTTGAATATACTAAAAACCACTGACTTATACACTTTAAATGAGTGAATTATATCTCAATAAAACTTTAAGAAAAAGCAAGGCAACACTTCTGTAAACCAAATTTGAAATCTTTCTTTGTATCTTAAAACCTGAACCTAATACAAGGAAACTTAAATATTAACAAAAGAAAACAAAAATAAAATTTCAAAAGATGAGTAAGAACTTATAAGTAAACACTGGCATTTAAAAGCTACATTTAAAAAAGGCTTAGACAGAATTCAATCAGAATTTCTCTAAAAGGCACTTTTCACAAAAGACAAATATAAAAAAATGAGAAAAAAAGAGCTAATACTACTCATTAACTCATTAAATATTTAGCTAAATCTTATTCCTGTAGTAAAAAAATCAAGGAAGGAAGAAAGGAAATAAAGGAAGAATCCTTCAGATTCACATTCATTGACTATAGTACTGTATACTCAACATAATTCAGGTGAGAATGTATACTGATAAATACTGAAATTATCTTCAAAAGGTGTTCTGAGTAATCCTGTATTAATTAGAAAATTGAAATAACCAATATACTACATCTGATTAAGCAAAGCTTAATTCAAATAATTACTTGCACATAGGAAAACGTAACAATATTTCAAAATTTTAAACTATGTGCTTTCAACCAATATTATCATTAATAAACATGAGTATAATGAGATTACCACAGAACAGTTTTAAGGGAGAAAATACTCTTATAAATAAGCTCACTTACTGTTGCAGTTATGTCATCTTTCTTCAGCTCTTTTGGCTTGAGAAAGTAAGTGCCTATTGTAGATCTCTGATAGTTCCAAGTTGAACAAGATAGTTTACCTTGATGGCAGGCAATGATACCATCCCAGTCACTCTCACGAGCTTCCTCTAAAACATAATTAAAATCATATATTGAATTGCTTTTCATTCTCTCATTAATTCATCTATTATTTATTAAGCATCTAATATTCCATGTTATCATCAAGCACTAAGGAAACAATTATAAACAAGTAATTCTTGATAGCAATGAGCTTCCAATCAAACAAGATTCTAATAAGAAATTATGATAAAGTATGATAGTGTCTTATAAGAGCACTCAGGAAGAGTTTGCTAAGAAATGTGTAGAGAGTAATAAATGGCTCCCTGAAAGAAGAGTAAAACAGCAGTAATCAGCTAGGGGGTGGGGTACACATGGCCCTAGAGTGACTTGAACAAAATTACAAAATTAAGCATAGCAAGTAAGTGAAGCATTTTCATGAGAAGGGACAACTGGGGCAATGTTACAAAATGTCTTGAAAGCTATGTTAAGGAGAGTCTACCCTGAAGGTAATAAAGGGCCACTGAAAGATTTTTAAGACGATGAGTAATATGCTTTACATGTTTTAAAAAGACCACTCAGTTTCTAAGATAAAAAACAGACAGGAAGGTGGTTAAAGTTAAAAAAAAATAAGTCATCAGGTTGTTATAACCACCCTGAAGTATAAAAATGGTGTCTATACAGTTATTTCTATGACAGTTTTCATTCAACAATCCCATCACTTATGTTTTTCTTAAAATCACTTCTTTGAATGAAACACTGCTCAAATGACATGATATATACTAAGACCTCAATGTATTTAGATCTTTATTAGTCAGAACTCAATGTTCTCTGATCTTGCTTTTTAACATTAGTGACTTTAATTATACTGCATATGACAATAAACAGAAGTGCTATAAAATGAAATATCAAATATTGTTTATTAGTATCTCTTACAGAGAAGAGCAAAGCCTGAAATTAATAGATAACAAGTTCGAATTATAAATAACTCACTTTTAGTCTTCACAAAAGATTAACATGCACTTGGGGTTAACTATTAGATGCTTAATATTTGTAAAAATAGTTATCAAAATGGAGAAAATAAAGAAATACATAGTTAGAAATAAATGACACAGCAGAACTTCCCCAAACACAGTATGAAGTTACTTACCAGCTGCAAACTTTGTGATGGGTGGAAGTCTCACTGACATGGCATTCTGAAGTCCTTTACGTTTGACTCTCTTTCTATTTATTAGTCCTGAGGTTGGGGGAGAGGGGAACATAGCTATGAATATTCTTAATGAACATGTATATAAAAGAAAATTTATTCATTGTCACATAAGTGTAAAGTTCAAGATATTGCCATTTAAGTCAGGAGCAAAATAAAGATGATGTTATTACCACTACTGTTAACCGTTTGTGAAGTTTAGCCTATGAAATTATACCACAAGAAAATAAACTATGAGATATAAATAACTGAAAAAAGATAAAAATATCCTTGTATGATGGTCATACAGTGATGTCAATCAGGAGAAAGTCAAATAATTATTAAAATAATAGTTTCATTAGACCAGATACAGAACAATACAAAAAAATCAGCAAATTCCCTACAACGCAGCAACATTTTCTTTAGAAAATTATGTCAAAGTATGTAAAATACTACTGAATAATCTTAAATATGTAGGATCTACAGGAGGAAAACTAAAAAAAAACTTCACTGAGTAAATTAAAAGACAACTTGAATAAGGATATAGCATATTCCTAGATGTGAAAATTCTTAAAGATATCAAATTTCTCCGATTTAATCCTAAGAGAAATTATTCTGGATACTGATTTAAAAATGATCCTGAAATTCACCTGGAAGTATATATCTGCATGAATAGCCAGGTCATTAGCTTTAAAAGTAATTGTGAATAAAACTGAAAAACACTTTTTTAGTAAACAAAATATTTCAAATGTTGGAAACCACGGAAAGGGATAGAGAATAAAATGTGCCCTTTTTACAAAAAGATAGGACACTGCTTACTTTGATGCTTTCTCTAAGCTTCCCTCCATCTTTAAAATTCTGCAACCTACAGATGGCTCAGGTTAGACCATCAATGTCTTCTGGGTGGTAGCAGTATATTTTTACCACCCCAGATGTCTAACTCTTTCCAATAACCTCATAGCAGCACCTCAACCACTTCTAGAGCAATACTGATCTTGGTAATCTTACTACCTTTCCATACAAGGGTTTTTTATTTCTTCCAAGAAAGGAGGAGATTTATCAATGAAACCTCTATGTTGTTTCACAGAATCTTGAAACGTTTTTGTGATCAGCAGCTTTTTTTCATCTTGCAAATAACCTACCATGTCCCAAGCTCTTGTTAAATTTTTCATGTATCGTGGAAAATGACTGAAGAGTTCCATCTTGACCTGTTGATATATATAAAAAATGCCTAATCAGGCTTCATCAAAACAATGTACCATCTGCATCAGATCTTTAAACTAGATGCTGTAAAAAGCTTGAAGTTATTGTTTGGGACACTTTAAAAGAAGAGCCGTACTGCAACTACAGTCTTCATTACAGTATTCAATTGTGCACAGAATTCTGTTTATTAAGAACAAAGAATGAGGTACTAATAATTCTCAGCATATCATTTGAATAGGCAAGGGCTACATTTTCAGAATCTGACCATTCTGTCTCTAAGGATTATTAGTAAACAGAATGACACTCCAAATAAAGATAACATCTATAGTATTCAAAAAGAATTGCCTGTTTTCTTTGACTCATTTTATTCAGATTTCCAAATCATTCAAAAAGACATTTGAATCTAAAAATGTGTAAACACCAAACGTATTAAATATTAAGCACTCTGTTCTCAATACTTGCTGAAAAAAACTAACAGAACGAAGGAGAAACTCACTTGCACTAAGAATTTGTTGTCCATTTTGTCCATAATATCTAATTTTGGTAAGAGGAGCACTGTGTCCCATTCTGAATCTCAAAAGCCGGCCTTCACCTGTGGGACCATCAAATATCCATATCTGCCAAGAAATAAAAAGGTAAGGTTCTTCCACAATGTATAAATTGGTCTGAAAGCAATCAAATCACTTTTAACATAAAATGACTGGCACTAGGAAGTGCTTGAAACTGTAACTCTGTCTCACTTTACCGCAATAATGTAATGTAACCTCCTGTGATTTTTGTTTCAACTGCACCAGTATCTTATCCCACATTCCTTCTATCTTCTAGGTTCCAAAATGATACATTAAAGCAGACTTGTAATAGTCCAAAGAGTAGGACAGATGAGCCAGAAAGATGATAACAATAGTCATAATACCCTGAGAGCATTGTCAGCACCGTTTGTGACAAGAAGTGGTTCTCTATGGAGAAATGTCAGTCCAGCGATTGCTGTAGAATGTGCATTTCTCATTTGATTGATTAATTTTTTGTCTTCAAGATCCCAGAGTCCAATATGACCACAAGGGCTTCCAGCTGCCATTATTGGATGACCATCTATTATTAAAATAAAATACATTAGCAAAAACATGCAGCATAGAGTAACTAAACAATTCTCTGCTCCATCTTTTTAATCCATAAATACAAAGTTAAAACAGACTATACATCAAGAATCTATCCTTATTCCTTTGGTTCTTCATACTACAGTATGTTGTTCATTTCAGTTAGGTTAAATTACAAGAAAACGTCTATTAAGAAAATTTCTATGAGCTTTAAAGTAATATATTTTAAGTATTAATTAACTCTTATCAAAAATTAAGACTTACCTGTACGAAATGAAATTGAAGTAATAGGACCCCAGTCTTGACGAAACTTCATTAACGTTTCATCAAACTTAATGTTGTGAATGATAATCTGACCAGACATAAGACCAACAGCAATAACATCCACGGCTGGTGCCTGAAAATTAAATTACTCAACTTTTTAAATCTTCTCAAATAGCTTTAATAATCCTGATTATATGCATCATTACTTAATTGTGTTAGCAAAAGAAATTATGGATTATCTTCCTGAAGGTGGCAAAAAATCAACAAGTATTCCGGCATACTTTAATTGCTATTTCGCTTGGAAGTATCTAGGAATGATTTTTCCAAGTTACTTCCCAGCTTTAAATCTGGTTGTCACCATCACCTCCCTAATCCCAAAACACAGCCAACTTGGTAAGAAAGCAGCTATCATAGCAAAGGAAGCTCATGGGTGAAATCATTACAGATCATTCACCAGATGGAAACAGAAAAAAGATAGCAACTCTTAGAAAACATATAATGGCTTGCCATATGCATGGCAACATAAAAAGCCAACTATGAAAAAAGTGAAGAATTGTTTACTCAAGGAAAACAGAAAAAAACCTATAAAACAAAGCAAAAAAATTTTACAATTAGTCTGTTTCAGATCTAATAGCCCAAAATTATAATCTTCATTTTATACAATGGTCTTACATATAGGCTCTATGATAAGTTCCTCTATTATACAATGTCCAATACCACTGTAGAATGGAATTAGGCTAAACATTTTATTAACTGGCCATCATGTAATTACTATGCATAAGAATCTGTGTTGAAGCTGTGGATACTAAAACAAGTATCCCTTGCCCTTAAGGGCCCTAATCATCTGATACCTTTGGGCTCTGTCTTTTGGGTAGGCTAAAGCAGAGCAAGGTTGATGGTAATGAGAAAGGATGAAGGAACGTATATAAACTGGGCAGGTATAAGCAATGGTTATTTAGAAAGACAAAAGTACACTGGCTGTGTACGTGACCATTATATGTGTAAGATTTTCTCCATACTTTCATTCATTCATACAGGTCCTGCAGACTCATAAAACAAAAAGCAATTATTTCTGGAAGAGTCCAGCATTTAGTGAAATATTAGAATTTAGGCTCCAATTATTTCAAGCTATAAATCTCAACAATCCTGTCCTCTGTATGACCTACAATCCCTCTTGCTTCACTGAAAAAGTCATCTTCACTCTGCAGAAGGTACTGGACTACATGCTTGCAAAATGACCGGTAAACATCATTCCACAGCAACCACAGGTTAACAGCCTAATTCCAGGCAAAACAATTTTCAGAAAGGTTATAGGCAAAGGTTTTATTACTTATTTTCAAATACATCCCTAAAATATTACTTTTTTAGGGGAAGATTTACAAAGATAAACTAGTCTATGTATTATTTTGTCTTTAGATGTAGAAATATGATTGACCCCTGAAACTGAAAGATTCTAGTACTAACTTAATTTCCTCTTTGACTTACTTAAAAGAAAAATACTACCTGCTGAAGAGCTGTCACTCCAACTTTCCATCCTGGAAATGTATACAGAAGTTTACTACAAGAAGAAAAATAGTTGAAAGATATATTTTGGAGGAAAACAAAATTAACTACATATTAAAAAGTTAAATAATAACAAGTAATATTTACTAAATTCTTAATTCTGTTCCACACTATTCTAAATATATATTAACTTATTTAATACTTGAAATAATTCTATGAGGTAGACATTATCACCACTTTCCAAATAAACTAAGAAACTTAAAAATGTGAAATAATTAAGCTAAGGTCACATGACTAATAATTGATAGAGCCCAGAGAGAACAATTCCTATCCCGAGCTGCTAGTAAACACTATACATACTATGCCACCTCTTTAAGAAATTAGAGGAAAAAAACACATGAGTAAAAATCATTTTATAGTATACACTACAATAGAAAACAATATTAGCATATAAGTAGATCTCATTTTTCACTGTAATGTTTCTAGAAACTTATCACAAAAGGGAATATATTATAATTACAATACTACTCATGTGTTATATAACATATGATAGTGATACTGCTAAATTCTGGAATCAAACCAGGAATGACAAATAGATCCATGGAACAAACAGAGATTTCCGAAATTGTTATAATGATAATAAAGTACTAAATCATATATTAAATTCTGTAAGTGGGCACAGATTAGTTCACTCAATGATTATCCACAAGATATTTAACGTACAATAAAGAGTGTAAATGTCACATAAAGAGCCTAAAGAGGTAACAAGAGGGGCAGAGACAATATCTCAGTCATTATCCCTGACCTAGTACAGGAGATACTCAATATTTGTTAAATTGAACAGAAACGCTGATAAAACTAAAATCCAGGATTAACATTAAACTTTTGATAATCTTATCTTTTCTCTTAAATTTATAAGACATGTGGAAAGGACAATTTGGATGGCCAAATATTTTTGCTTGTCTTTTTAATGTTATACAATAAGAAGCCTCGGCTGCCACTTTTTTCTCTGGATAAATGTTCAAATAACAGGTAGTTATTCTAAAAACATTTAGCCTTCCAGTTACACCAATAATATTATAATAGATGTCTATCATGTTTGTGGTTGATGATCAAAGTACTGTTATCCTGAAAAATCATTCCTAGATGCTAGCACTAAATTAAAACTGATATTCCTTGCTTTCTCCTACCTTTTCGGTTTACTGAAAACTAGAAGCTGCCCAGTGACAATCTCATAATTATTTTCTGATCTATTACTTTACTAGAGCTTTCTCTACAGCTACATGGATTTTCTACAGTGACTAGGGCCTTTAATATATACATTTCAATGGGCATTTGTGAAGCTGAGTAACTACTCCAAAAACATGTTTATTTATTGAGTCTTCCAAGTAAACATAAAGGCAGGGAGAATTGAGAGACTTAAGTACACATTAGGGAGTAATTGATGAGGATAAGGTAGGAGACACCCGTGTAATGTTCTAAAGTGCTTACTTAGACTTTACATTCCACAACTGAAGGCTTCCTTGTTCACTTCCAAGAAGTATTTTATTCAAGTAGGTACTGGGATGCAAAATTGCCGAAATTTTAAATACTGATTTATCAAAAGTCAGTTGCAGGTATTCTTCTACAAAAGTAAAAGTTATAAAAAAAATAAATTTTTTTATAAAATATTTCAAAATATTTTTCATATACCCATTTATTTAGCACGTAAAGTCTACCACATCAAAGATTTATGTGGCAGACTAACTTACTAGCCTATAAATTTTCCTTGAGAATTAAAAAAATATGATGAGGGACAACTTGTAAAAGTAATTTAGACTCAAAATTTTCTACAAGTTCTAATATCAACTATTTAAAATTTCACTCACTGCTGAATTGATTTACAGAAATGAAAAAATAAGAACTTAAAAAAAATGACACTAGGGATTGGCCTTAATATCATTATAATTGTATCAAGAGGCAGAGTGAATATTCCAAATTAAGTGCTTCCTCTGAGCTCTTCCAGAGAGTGAAGGGCCAAATATCTAGAGAGCCTAATTGGCCACTTGAATATGTAAAAAGTAGGAGGCAAACTTTAATGAAACTAAGTGGCTTCTCACACATTTCCATAGAACCTCTAATAGAAGAGATGAAAAGAACTTATAGCCCTTTGGAGTGGAAAATGGCATAGCCTACTGCAAGATTAAAACATTTTTTGAAATCTTATATATGCTTAAAATCCTACGTACTTCACATACAGTTCATCCATGACAAAAACAATTTTTCGCTGTTTTCCAATAAATCTAAATATCAAAGAAGGTACATTTCATTTAATCTTTAGTTTCACATACTATCTGGCACACTGCTGCACACTCCCAGGGGTAATGTGTATCCCAGTTTAAGAAACATAGATATAGATGAAAATTATACAAAGTCTATTTCAATACTATTTTAAGAGAGCCTTCATTTGTAATTAGCAGTTTTACTTAAAATCATTACAAACAGCTTCCTGAAAACACTGGTTCAATGTGTTGCTGTAACAACAAAAAGCTGGGCATCAGCATCAATAGAAAGCCTACTAAACTCTAAGATTCAGATTCTTTAACTTTATAAAAGGACTTTTAACATCCTTCTACATAGGGACTACTTTTAGAATTCTGTTCCCTCTACTTGAGAAAAGACAAAGCAAAGAATAATAATATGAAGACTAAGAATAAAAAGAATAATTAATAAGAATTCTTATAATTAAGAATAAGACTAATAATTAGACCAATAACATGGATAACTCCCAGGAGAGCAACCTCTAGAATTTCTACTAAAAGAAAACATACTGCATCAAACATGAATTAATCAAGAGATAATGTAAGATAAAAATGTAAACAGATTAACAAACTTAAAAGCTTTAATTCATGATAGATCGTCTTTTACTGAGGAAAGCTAAGGATTAATTCCTAAATAACAGTCCCATAAACACAGTTCAGTGCCACTGTATATTACTGTTAAAGGACACTGACTCATCCTTAGAAGATAGATGTATATTTTCCTTCAGATTACAGATCTTCGAATTTACTATTATAATCTCCTTTACTGAAAATTGAAAACACAAACCAGGAATTAACAGGTATAAACATATACCAAAATCCACTCCACAGAGAAAATAATATAACACGTCACTAAACTTGGAGAACTGTAATGGAAAATGTATTAGTTGAGATAAACTAAACAGGGTATAAATAGCTCAACAGCTGACTAAAACAGTTTATTCATTTTTTACTTAGAACTTTTTTCTTCATACATGTTAAT
The DNA here is from genome assembly GCF_000325575.1 of Pteropus alecto. Taxonomy (NCBI): domain Eukaryota; kingdom Metazoa; phylum Chordata; class Mammalia; order Chiroptera; family Pteropodidae; genus Pteropus; species Pteropus alecto. The sequence goes on along the minus strand of NW_006436298.1, from coordinate 35,941,227 downwards.
GATTCTTCCTTAAAATTGTTTTACTGCTTATATGTGAAACCTCTGGTATATAGAAGTTATGTTTATACAGGTTTTTAATTTTAACTACAAACATACTATCCCAAGATAAAGTAATAAATTGGTTTATTCTTACCTTCTGAATATATGTGCCAAATAATAAGAATGCTGTCAGTATCAACAGAGATAACGTGATCCCCAAAGGGTTGCAAAAGATGGATTTCTGCCTTATGACCCTTAAAGGTATGTACTACCTACAATGTCAAAGTTCAAAACAATTTCATATTACTCATTGATCATGTAATATTATTCATATTAACAACAACAAAAAGCTAATCCTTTAGATGCTCATGTTAAGAAATGTCGTCCAACATTTGATTATCCAAGGTTAGATTAACAAATAGCAAGGAACCAGACATTATCACCTTCTCCCCAAACCAGTCCAATAATAAGGAAGCATGGATTAGGAACACAGAGATGGACCTCAGACTCAGCCATCCAACCGAGCTTAGAGAGAAGGCACATACAGTGGGGTCCCTAACTCAATTCAACCAGCTCAACTCCATGCACGCTAGAAAGTGGTATGTTCTAGAAAGCTGACCTCTACAGACTCCATCACCAGTTGGCTTCCAGGTGAGATGAGGGAGGGAAATATAGGGTACTTCTTCCCCATAGCTTTCTATTTTAGGAAAGAAGTACTACATTTCTCAATAACGGTTTCAGTTCTCACTAGGCTCCAGTAACTCTTATTTCTTCTCCTTGTCCCCTTGGCCCTAGAGTGGTAACAGCTTCCTACAACTGACAGTCTCTGATGCCTTCCCACACCTACCTTCTCTATCTCCCAGGAAAAACTACAAACTGCAATATTTTGCAAAAAAAAAACCCACACATTTTTCTGACTATAAAAATCCAAACTCCCACTAAGGAACTCAACAGGTCAGTTGCTATACTCTGCCACAGACAGTGATGATGAAGACTTTAGGAACAAACGTCAGTCCAAGTCGAACCTTGACAAGTACACTGATTCTACCATGTGGCTATCTAGGCATCCTCACTGCCACTTTCCCTTTCATTCTGGACCACTAAAAGCCAGGTCACCAATTTAGCTGTCCCAGGAAAAACTTAGAAACTATTGGTATTTAAGACAAGAAAAGATTCTTCCTTAGCAGTGGAGAAAACAGAGAATCTAGATTTCCTTATATAGGGAATAAGTACTTGGTTCTTGGAAAAGGAGTCATGGGCTAAGTTGTTCATAATAAAAAAGCTGATTCACATAAAGCAGTAGTGCGAACATGAATCTCCCATGAAAGCATTTTCAAAATATACGTAACAAATCCTATCCAAACCAAATATACAAAGTAGAAGGCTCCATAGATGGTACCCGACTGCGCGTGAAAATTTTGAAGAAGCTGCCCAAATAATTCTGACATTAATCCCTGGGAAAGGAAATGGTATTAAAGCATCAGTTCTAACTGATTTTGAGGATTTGATGAAATCAGCTTTATCTTCCTCCAGAAAATTGAATACACATTAAAAAAAAAAAAAGTCCACATTCAGAGTGTCCCAGATGAAGAATGGCAACATTAAAGTCCCCTCCACTACCTCCAGTGTCATCACAACTACCTACTAACTCCAAAAGACAAACAAATTCAGACAGTTCAGTGATACAAACCTCTTTATTACGGGCAAATGCAGAGAAAACATTCCCATAAGCAGCAAAGACTAGCTTCCCATCAGCTGCCATACAGCAGATATCCTGTGGAAGAGAGTTACCTAAGAAAAAAATGTATATATGAAAGAAATAAGAATTTTTAAGATTTTGGAACAGAGACCTCAAATATACGTATAACATTTTTCATGGTTATAATTTTTAAAAATTATATATAATGAAAGCTGAGAATTAGGTATAAAATTTTTACTTCAACATTATTTTAGACATCTAATATTAACTATCAGATTAATGTCTAGTAATTGCTGACATAAAAATATAATTCTAAAGGAATGAAAAGAAGCTTTTTGAGGTTATTTGGAAAAAATCTTCACTTTAATACATAAAACTCTGGCAGATGGTGGTCATCCACTCTGAATGTGAATGCCTTCACGAACAACAAGTTCACAAATAACTCCAGGAAAATTTCATAAGTAAATCAAAACCTAGAACTCCGTCTAACTCTACACTATGGAGTATCCCAAAGAAAACTTCATATAATATTCTTTGCTGACCCTTAAAATGAACACTATGGTTTCCACCCAGTCTTCTCCAAGGTAAATATAACTATCACCTCTAACCATTTCTCATATGATATGACTTTTTGAGTCTTCTCTATCTTGGTCATACCGGCCTGTTTTTTTTTTTGCTTGTTTGTTTTGTTTTTCTGTTTTGAGGGCAGGAAGATTAGAAGATAAAAGCTTGTTTTAAGTATTTTTCATACTGCATATTACCCTTTGGGATTTTCTTTCCAAAATATTATTTTTATAGTTTATTATTCATTTCTGTATTCACCTTAGGTTACACTGTCTTTCTTCTGCTTTCTATAATCTTTTTTAAAAATGTAAGTTTATCAGACATATACACTGAATTCCTTACAGTTCTCCTCTGTTTCTCTTACAAATATCATATTTGATGGTGAAACTAGAATCTCTCAGCCCTGGCAAGTCCTTTATTCTATTAGTTTCCAAAAAAATAAATATTCCTTCCATTGGAAAAAACATCAAAACATGGGAAAAGAAAAAACTCTTCCTTACAGTAAAAGTAATGATACAATCATAAAATCACTATTTGGTAATCATAATACTAATAATTTATTCAAGAAAGAACCATCACTAAATGATAAAGCAGTGGATGAAACTTTGAAGAGTAATAGGATATTTATATAATCACGATGTATCTTATCACAAGATACTTATTAAGCGTAAAACTTTAAAATGGAGCCTCCTGACAAATGTCACCTTAACCAAATAATTGAAGTTATCACTGCCAGGAAAAGGACTAAACAACAGCATGTGCCTCCTGATATGATTCACTGAGAATTCAGCATCATTTCTTTGTTATTTTTGACATAGTGCATAACCTGAATCTAATCGTGAGGGAATATTTTTTAAAAAATCAAATTGAAGGATATTCTAAAAAAGAACTAGCCTATATAGTCTTCAAAAATGTCAATATTGTGAAACACAAAGAAAGTCTGACAAACTACTCCACATTAAAAACTAAAAAGACATGACAACTGAATATAACATGTGATCCTGTTGTAGACTTTTTGTTGTTGTTGTTGTTATGTAAGAATTCAGAAATACTGGATTCTTTTTATTTTCTGTAAGTCTTAAATTTACGTCAAAAATTTAAAAAGATATTAAACATGCATAAATTCAGGTTAAAGTTCACACTTACTTACTGCGACCAGACTAAGTTTCTGAACCTGTTTAAAAAAAGAAAAAAAAAATGATTAAATAAATTTTCATTAACAAAAACAATTATAATAATCTAACACTTGAAGATTAAGATATAACCTCATACATATGTTTGCTATGCTGTCCCTCCTTAAAAAACAAAAACAAACAAAAAAACATTTACTGACCCTAATTTTCATTATTAGGAAATCTATAGTTTCAACTATTTCATCAGGAGTGGTGATGGGAGGGGTAGGGAAACATTTTCTATAATGGGCTAAATAGTAAATATTTTAGAGTTTTACAAGCTTTGTGGTCTTTGTTGCAAATACTCTACTGCTAATGTACGAGAGCAGCCATATAGTACATAAACAAATGTTCAAGGCTGTATTTGAATTAACCTAATCTATGAATACAGAAATTTAATTTTCATATAATTTTCATATGCCAGGAAATATTAATCTTCTTTTGATATTTTCTCCAATCATTAAAAAATTTCAAAACCACCCATTTCAGAAGCACAGAGCTCAGAGGGGTATAAGTTAGAATTCAAACCCCAGAGATGCAAGAGTGCTAAGACAGAAAGTGCCCTTAGGGATCAATTAAATGTCCCATATTTCTTAAATGAGAGTAGACCCATGTCTGCATCCCATGCCAAAATTTGATTATACTACATCCTATTACTGTGCAAATTTTACTTGGAGGTTATGTTCTATTAGAATAAACACAAACATAGAAAAAAATAAAATAAAATGTCATGGGTCATATAAAAACAAATGGTGGGCAGGACTGGCTTGCAGGCTGTAGTCTGCTGACCCCAATCTATGGTTACTGATCCAGCTGTGTAACTGAGAAAGTTACTTGACCTCCCTGTGCCTCAAATCCTCATCTATAAAATAAGAATTAAAATAGATAACTACTTCATAGGATTTATTATGACTCGATGAGTAAAATTTGTGTAAAAGTTAGACTACAGTAACTGCTCAATGTTAGCTACTATCACCACTACCAACTCCACCTTGGACATGGCTCTCACTTTTCCTCTTCCACTAACTCAACAGGCTACTAACAACCAGCTCTTCTTTTAATAACCCACTTGATTTTCACATTCCTTCAAGGAATATAACTCTACAGCCCGGTTTTCAGAAAAAGTGCATAATTAACATTTGCTATTATCATCCTCCTCATCAAGAAAAGGCCCCTTCTTTCACAGAGCATACATTCTTCGGAGAAGGCAAAAAACAAAAACAAGACAAAATATATCAAACAGCAACAAAAGATTATTTCAATGACTGATGAGAAATTAAAGGAGAAAAGCCCTTCACTAGCAAGCAAGAAGGCCTTGGGCAAGTAATGTATTATTTCTGAGATTTAGTTTCCTAGTTTACATGGGGCACTATGGAATAATGATGTATACCTTGCAAAGAAATAGCTGCAAGGCTTAGAGTTAAGTGGCACCGTGCCAGACTCTCAACGTTGGTAGAAAATAAATGCTCAGGGGAAGTTTAGGGCAATTAGTTCGCTATCAACATGGACAGTCCCCTAAATCATAATTAATCTCATCCCTTTCAGTTCTCTCAATATGTTATTCCGAATTTCTAACCCAGTTTGTGTTACCAATTGCACAAAAAAAATCCCTTTGCAGCTCTTTTTCATTAAGAACGTGGGGGCTAGAGACTATGTTAATCACATTTACATCTTCAAGGGAATCTCAATAAATATTTACTGAACAAATATATTGCCATAGAACTGAAATATTCTCTAGTACTGTCCCCCAGCCAGACTGCCTCCTAAACTAGCTCCCAAGAGGACTGCAAGTTGCTAATCAGCACGTGGATGTGATACGGCAATGAAATAGGTAGGGCAAGAAGGGGTTAAGATAGAGAAAGGCAGAAAGCGAAGCCCTTTGAAGGTGGTGGAAGTGCGGGGGGAAAGGAATCGCCCCAGGGCCCAGCTGGGGGCCTGGGAGGGTGGTTCCCGGGAAGCGGGCGAAGGAAGAAGTCACTCACGTCATAGGTGTGGAAGCTCTTGCCCACGCAGGTCGTCACATAGAATCGGCGCTTTAGCGCACTGAACCGCACCACGTGTGGAATGCCGTTGCTGAAATGCCCCAAAGCCCGGAACCCCGCGAATAGCGCGCTGGCCGTGCGGCCCCCCGCGTCCTGCTCCATGGATGAAGCGGTACAACTACTCTAGACTCCAGCCGTTATGCCAATCGCGCACCCCGTTCTTGAGTGCGTCTCGTGGGGCAAAATTTGCCAGGGCTGCAGACTCACAAGCGTTTCCGGTGCCCGCTGCCAATCGCGTCAGCGGAGCCTGTCCTCAGTGCAATTGAAAAAGAGCTCCCTCCGGAGTTCGCAAGGGAGGTCGGATTTGCGTTCCGCTAGCCAGTCTCTAGCACTTCAGCGGTGATCGCAAGCTCTGATCGGGCACGAGGAAGCTGGTCACCTTTCTGCAGAACGTTGGGGGAGGAGAGCGACAAGGGAAGCGCGAAGTCCAGGAGCGTGAAGGAGGGACCAAAATCTTGACCCAAAAGGAGTCAAGTTAAACGTGTGAATATAAAAACGTATAAAACCACGAGACTAAGAGAAAATTTGAACATCAACTGGATATTTGATGATATTGAAAATATTTTTTTTTATGTGACAATAGTATTGTGACTACGTTTTTAAAAGTCCTTATCGTTTGGAGATGCATATCGACATAATAACGCATAAAATGATATATCTGGGAGTTTACTTTCAAAATAATTGGGGAAAAAGTGCTGGGTTTAGATGAAACAAGACTGATAATTGTTGGACCTAGGGACTGGGTATGCAACAGTTCATAATACTGTCCCGATGCTTCCAATAAAATTGAAATTTTCATAATAAAAATATTTTTGTTAGCTTTTTACTGAGTTTGTTTACTGAAGGAGTTAAGAGAGTTGGGCCCTTGTTCCCTGGCACACATGACGACATCGGCTGGGAAGAGTGAGCTGCAAACGGCCGCTCCCACGGACCTTGTTTATGCTTACCCCAGGTATTTGCCTTAGGCGTTGCACGCAAGCCAAGGCGCCCCACCCTGCCC
>NW_006436298.1:35924628-35934739 GCF_000325575.1 Pteropus alecto | reverse complement strand
TCCTCGGGGACAAGCGGAACAAGAACAATCGGTGAAGGGACAAGGAACTCAAAGAATGAGGTTAAGATTAGGACTCGGAAGTAAGATAGGGACAGAAGCCAAGTTCCAGCCTGTAAAAATAAAACCCTGACAGCTCTCAGAGCTGCAGTCTTTTACCCTGTCTGTGTCTGTGTGTCTTTTGTGTTCATTCTCTCCTACTCAATTCACAGGAACCGTAACATTTACAGTAAAAAAAGGTTGGAATATTAACGGATTATTAATATGCATTACAGAAATATGTACAAACTAAATAAAACATTTTTAAGAATTTTCTAAATTGTGTATAATGTAGATGTTGCTTTTATAATTAGAAGCAAAGACTTCTGCATCTACTGGCAATTTGGGGAGAAAATTGAAACGTTTCCTGACCAGGACTTTACAGTTCACGAATGGGTGCCTTGACACTCATTAGCATAATATAATTCTCAAATTAAGTCAGTGAGGTGTTTAGGGCAAAAATTATATTGCTGTTTTACAAACGAGGATGTTAGTTCATTGGGGTTAAGCGATTTGTCCAAAGTTCCAAGGTTATTTAGTGCCAAAATCCAGACTAGCACTAGATTTAGAAAAAGAGGAGAAGGGGAGATCACTGAAGGGCAGCTGGAGGATGGGAGAAACATGCATTCAGCCTTGGGCCTCATGATGGTGTGGATTCACATTAGATAAGAAACGTGAGTTTTCTGGATATTTCCTATTAGGCCTCTAAATTGAGGGGTAATTGGTTACACATCAATACATAACCAATATTTATGATTATCTTACCAATCAAATTTAGAAATGCTTACACTTCATTTCATTGTATTGACAAAATCATGTCAGAAACCTGAGGAAATTTTAAGATCTTTCTTGTCTACCTGCTTAATTCATAGATGAGTGAACTACTATGGACTACAACTGTGTAATTCAGTGGTGGAGGAGCAAATACTACACTTCAGTTCTCCTTATTCTCAATCCAAGACTCTTCACTTTGGGGAGTTGTTCATTGTGGCTCCCCCATTTTTGCTCTGGTGGTGGTAGGTATATGAGAGCTTATCTGTCACAGGTTCAATAGTACCACTAGACCTCACATTGCACCAAGATATTGTTACCAGGGTAAAAATAAAAGATTTGCTGAATAAGTCAGATGTATCTTGTCCACAGATAAGTATAAATATTTCACTAAAATGTTATTATGGCAATTTTGATCTGGAGTTTGAAGACTGTAGAAAATGCTTGTTTTAGTCAGCCTCCTTGAGAAATGTCACTTAAATGCTGCAGCATAGAGAAACCTCTTTAACATTAACAGAAAACAATTTATTTAAACTCTTTTCATGTAAATCCTCTTTTTCACATATCAAACACTACTCTCTTCTTTCTAAGTAGTAAGGAATTTAAGTTAATCTGCTTCACAGTTTTGCTGTGGCCAGATCTGGATTGGCTGTTTCTCTAATCCTCTATTTTGATAACACTGCACCAGCCACAGAGTTCTGAGAATTACCAAAGTTCCTGCCTTTATTAAAGTTTAACATGAAAATGAATGGTGGATGCCTTTCTCAAAACTCTGAACAAACTTTTACCTAATTAAGTAGCAGCAAATGAAACAGTTCTTCAATGGTACTTATGTTTGCAGTTACCCTGAAAGAAGAGTCAGCTCCCTGGAAAGAGTATCCTTAGGTTTGCTATCACTATAGGCATCCACGTAACATGAAGCTCCCCTATAGTCAGCCTGGGGAAATTCTCTTTGTTTTAAAGATCCTTTTATTTCCTTTTTCAGTTACACTGGGAACTCAAAGCTGAAGTACTCCACTGTACTGAGCTGGGGTAATAGGACATGGGGGCTAGCAGTGTCAGTTGATGATATTATAAAAATACCATTCAATGTTCTGCTGTTCTCTTCAGGATTTTTTTTTCTTCATTTTAGTGCCAGAAATGCAGGCTTCCCAATGATCTATAAAATGTAGCTTCCAAGGGACATTGCCTTTCATGTAACAGCTTTTCCTTAGTATTCCATGTAGTCTTTTCCTTGAATAGAATATCTGGTGCGAGACTAAACCCATGCAGGCCTACTTATAGTAAGGTTATCACTTTTCTTTCATCCTCATTTAAAAAAAAATCCTATGCTACATTAATCATTATAAAAAATTATTCTCCATTCATTGCCAGACTTTCTTGACTCTAAAGGACTAAGAATAGAAAAAAAGGGGTGCGGATGGGGAATGAATGGAAAAAATTAATCTGTAAATCACCATGAAGGTTCTTACTTTACATTCAATCTTTATAATAGAATTATCTAGAGGGAAGGTGTTGGCATGCTGTGTTATCAGTATAATCTGAACCCATTTTAGGTGCATAATAAATGCAAAATGAAAAAGTTATGATTAGAGATGTCCACCAACCTGGAGAATTGTTAGGAAGAGTTGTGAGGGCATAATTTCCCGCACTTATTTCATTGGTACAGAATCAGTATCCACTGTTGCTAAAAGGTTCTCTCTAAGAGCAATACCCTGACCACCAGAGTTCTTTCCAAAACTAGAAATTTAGAAGGAACAATGAGTTATTTTAGTTCTCTTCTTTACCTCCTTTTTATTTGTTTTGCTATAAACCTCAAAAGACCATATAAAACTATGTCTATGGGTCAGTTTAGAATTCTAGATAACTGAATACGTGGTTGGATGTATGACTAAATTATTGTCCGGTGGCGGTCAGTATCCAAAAGAATCACTGAAGCCCTATAAATCAATATGCTGATTCAGAAGAAGATGGGTAGAAAAACAGGAATCTTCATTTAAACAAGCTTCCCAGGTGATTCTGATGCCATTGGTCTGCAAATCAATTTGTGACCTATTGACCATTAAGGAAATGGCTGGCACAGTGATGCTGTTCGATACTTGACATGGATGAGATCATGGAATGTGTGCTGCCACTACATGTTATCAGAGCTTTAAACTGTCTGGCACCAGTTGAAAAATGGCACCACTGAAATGACACAGTCTTGCAAGATGGAAAACCTCAGTCACATACAGTCCTGAACTCATTACATTCACCGCTAAATCTTCAGGCAGGTTCCAGGGAAAGGAATAACTGAATCTTTTTAAAGAATTATTTACAGTCCTTTAAAATAAAAACATTGAGGCTATTCTACTTTTCTGGAGACTAGGATTTATTTTCTAGAGGAATGAACCCTAAATAATCCAGATTTGGACAGCATGCACAGAGGGGTATTGCAGCTGAGACTGGAAGATGAAGTGAACATCCTGCACTGATCAGTGGGTCTTCTAATTCCTTCCACATCATGTTCCCAGAAAGCCAACCCTCAAGTGTATATACACCTCCAAACAGAATACTGCAGGAACAATAAGAAAAACTGAACAGTCCCACAGAAAAGACCTACAGATGCTGCCATTTGGTGACCTTGCACTGAAAATGTCACTGAGTGACCTACATTTGATTCAAGAAGTATTTAATTTAATATCTAATGAATATCAGATACATCTAGATGCTTCTGATATTGTCAAAATCAAAACATATATAAGACTTACTTCAGACATAAAGATAATTAAAACAGATATACAAAAACTTCCTCTCATGGAGTTTGTGTTCTGTAAACGAGAGACAGACAAGAAAAAAGAAGTAAACGATAACTTTTAAAAATGTTGATAAATGTTCTGAGGGTGGGAGAAAAAACATAGTGAGGAATAGAAAGTGTCAGAGTTGCAATTTTAAATAATTCAGGGAAATTCTAACTGAGAAGGTGACTTTTGAGCAACGATTGGGGTCACGAAATATATTTTTGTATCCTACATATATCATATCATGAGTATATTCTCATATAACTAAATATTGACAATATTTTTAATACTCATATGACATAGGTACATTTCAAATAATGTTAATAAAACACATGTCCAGGTAATCACTGTTCACATAAAGAAATTAAACATTAACAGTAATTTAGAAATTTCCCAAGTGAGCTTCCAATATTACATACTCACTTCTCCTATTCATAACTAATTGTTAAGTTTTGTGATAATTATTCTTTTGCTTTTTTATTTAAGATAGCTATCATGTTACACAGAGAATATGTATGTTAAATGCCCTTGAACATTTGCAAAAATTGATTAAATAGAAGATGATAAAAAAATCTTAATACATTTCAGAAAGTTTTGGGAAGTCATAACATCCTCCCCGCCCCCCCAAAAAAAACCTATATAAGTTTCATGATCAAGATGAGAGTAAGATCTTTTGAAAGAGGGATTTTAAAAATTGACATTTTCTAAGTCTTCTATGATAAGCACTAAGGCTCATACTCGGTGCTATTATTTTTCTTCTTTCCACATCTAATTAGGTATTTGGCTGGATCTCGTGAACATTGAAAAGAACTCAATTGCTCCAACATCTGTTATTAATCTTCCAAATAGGCCATCTGACTACATGATTGAGTAGCATAAATGGCTTCATACAGTCATGTATAAATATTGGTGGAGGGTGGTGGGGTTGGTAAGAAAGTTCTGTTGGCAGTTTTGCCCAGAAGTATTCTTAATTATAAAAGGAAAAGAACAAACATAGTACCAGTTTATTTATATTGTTACTCTGACTTATTCCAGGAAATTTTAAAGGAGATTTTAAAATAGCGGACCCCATCCTTTTTGGCACCAGGGACCAGTGCTCCAATGAGAATCAAACGCCTGATGCTCTGAGGTAGAGGTGAGGCGTTGATGCTAGCGCTGGGGAGAGGCTGCAAATACAGATGAAGGTTTGCTTGCTCCCTGCCGCTCATTTCCTGCTGTGCCACCCAGTTCCTAACAGGCCATGGACTGCCCAGGGATTGTGGACCCCTGTTTTAAAAGATACATGCAATATAACATGATAGCAAAAATTAAAAGTAGAGTTAGATCAGAGAAAGACAAAAAACAAGATGTTAGGGGGAATAAAATGGAGACAGGATTGAGAGTAAACAAGAATACAGGTTTCTTTCTTTATCAAAAACAAAGAAACATCGATTAAAACTGAATTTTGAGAGACAGCTTTGGTTCTATGACTTATTTTATCTAAGTTGGCTATCTTTACAAGACATAAACTTGAATATAGAGTTAAATCTATGTGTTTGATTCTGTCTGGAAATCAATTTCCAGGTTCTACACAGAGTGTCTCAGGAAAAACAGGAGAAAAATCACAAAAAACAATGTCCCAACAACATAACGCTCTATTGTGAAATGTTTGGCTCCTTAAAACACTTATCTAGAAGAAAGATTAATATATTTCTCAGACATTTCTTAGGAATATATAATATATTTAAAAATTCAATGTCAACTTTCTTCTATCAAATTGTTTCTTTCCTTCCATTTTCAGAAATGTGCTTCTATGTAAAAGCTAATTATTTTTGCTCTATAAATTGTATACTTTAAAGATGCAAAATTACCACACGTTTTCTGTTTCACTTTACTACATAAATATTCTTGCTTTTTTTAAAATTTGTTTCTGAATTATGAAATAAGTGATGTAGTATTATGATAATTTAAGTATCTTTCTACCTTGGCCTAGAATATACCATTGATGATCAAATTTCTCTGAGGTGAATTAGTATGTGGACATAGAAAATAATTAGAAGCAAACTAAAAGCAGTCCCAGACACTTTAGTCCTATTCGTAGGAAAGAGAGTATGTGAGAGGTGCAAATAATCTGCTTGCATTTGAAGACACTCCCATTCATAGAAATGTAGGCAAATAGGTCATGTTGTGATTCTCACAAACCATCTTATGAATGTATGGCATATGCAAAAAATTTATTCTATATTGAGTAAAGATCATTGCATTAGGATGAGATTTCTGAGAGGGCAGAAAATTAGGTAGAGAAATGATCTTCCCGGCAGACAATCTGCCAGCCACTGAACAAAGTAAATAAATGCACAGCGGCAACATAACTGACTGCGCCTAATGGCATGTCACTCCAGCGTATCGGTATGGCTCAAGTATGTGCCAGTGGTGTTGATATGGTGGTGATTCTTCATGAGGAAGCCAGGGAGAACTCCACGGACCTGCTTTGCCTTCTCCTAAACTATGTGGGAGGGCCTCAGAAATACAGATATGGTTATAAGAAGATGGACATCTGAGTCAAACAAGAAAGGCAGAGTATTTTAATAGAACACTGAATCAGGAGTTGCCTTTTATCTACCATTTGATCCATAATTTCTCTTGGGCTGGGTTCCTCTTTATCTAGTAAGCATGGCTGGGCTCTCTATAGGAGACAAATATACTTGGAGCAGGTTTTCATCATTATGATAAAAATAGCCTGAATAGATTGTTCAGTAATGTAATGGGGAGGCCAGTATATTGGATTACCCTAGGTAAAGCTGCAATGGGACATTTCAGACTCAAAGGGGAGCCCTCATAGACTCCCTGATAAGTAGAACTGATGACTTGTGGGAGGGAATTGGTTACTTGGGCAACTTGAGTGGATTCAGATGTCCCCTGGGGTTTGCAGGATCAAGGTTAAATGTTATCAGGAGCCTTGGACCAAAATAGTACTCAGGTCTGTTGTCAAAAGCAGACAGTAAGGGCTCTAGAAAGGAACTCATCATAATGGGAGTGAGAGTCTAGGCATATAATTAGAGCTAAGAAGTACCTTAGAATGCTGGAGATGGCTGATTCTGCTACAGTGGGTAGCAGAGGCTTCACTTTTCAGGAGCCAGTTGCCCTAGCAAGACGTAAGTTTGGGGAACAATCTCTGTGCATGTGAAAATGAACCAAAATGGCAGTAACCATAGAATCCAAGACAAAAACCCAACACACAGAATACCCTCTTATTCTTACTGTTTTATTTCCACATGCTTTTCATTTATGAAAAAATTAGCACCCTGATAAAATTTAGATCAAGTGACTAATATAAGTAAAAATGTACATGACCATACTTGTACTTGACAGAGATGAGAGGTCTTACCAGTTATATCTAATGAACAGAAGTCTGAGTAAATCTCTTAAGTTTCTTCCAGTTCTAAAATGTTATTATTTTATTATGAAGATGAAAAACACTTGTCAGCTAATTTGAACATCTGACTCATCCATTCTAGAACAAGAAAGAGCATCATGACTTACTTTATAAAATTTGGCACCAAAGACTCTTGAACACTTGGGATATCTGGGCTATTAAAGAATAGATGCTAAAAGAATGATAGCTTGTTATTTGGTTCTTGACAGCTTGTACTTGAACTTTCATTTTCACCCGGGATTTCTCAATAGCAGTGCACATTTCTACGCATGCTTGGGACATGCCTTGACAGTGACCAAGATGCTAATTGTCTATAAATAGTTATTCAAAATCAAAAAAGAAAAGAAGAGCTTCTTAATACGCTACTTGCATGTTTATTAGGTTTATTTTATTTTAATATTTTAGTGGATGAGTTTCATAATGGAAAAGTTTCCTTTGTTTTCTTTTGTTTGTTGATACGTAACAAGCACCCAGAACAGAGCCTGGAACAAAAGAGGTGCTCAACAAACATTCAACAGAAAAAAAGCCCTACATTTAAGTATATAAAATGCTAAAAATGTAAAATGTTCTTTCTTATATCAGTTATGTGCCTTTCTAGAGTTACGAGTTGTGTATATTACTTTAGCATTTCTAGTATTTATGCTCCCACTCTGCAAGAAGATTTATCTCCCTGCCCTTTGCCCATGACTTGTAGCACATCCTTTGTGGGCAGAGTAGGGAGTATTTGATTTGCTTTGGTCATTACACACAAACAAACATGATGCACACCACGTCCCAGCCTGAAGAGTCACTGTATATTCCTTCCAACTCTCTTGCCCTTTTCCTTTGTCATGAGAGAAAAGCATGTCCCAGATAGGGCCTGCTCTTTCAGTATGCGTCCTGGAAGAGAAGAAATGCAGAGAAGACCTGAAATTGACTTGCAGTTGCCAATTGTAATGTGAGTAAGAATTAACTATTGTTGTTGTAAGCCTTTGGAATTTGGTAGTGGTTTATTATCTCACTGTAATCTGGTGATTTCTGGGGAAATGTGTGAAAGTTAGCATATAAAAGTGAATTGTTAAAAAAGGGATGGTTTGTTTTTCTTTATAGAAGTATTAAAGCTGCATTACAGAAGGGGAGAGACATAAGATTCACAAATGATAAATATTCTCTAGTATGATTCTAAGATATTCAAATATTCCATGTTCTCAGCTATGTGCTCGGGGATGAAACAGAATAAAGGCTCAGAGGATGTTTGATCCTTGAACTGCAAGTTTAATTTTTATTTTGCATTTTGTTAGGGAGATGTTAAGAGGAGGGCTGTTGGAAAAGAAGCCTGTTGGGAAAAGACGCTGTTGGAAAAGATCCCCTTTACATGCTTGCAGAAGTAATGGGGGCAGGAAAGTAGGTGGAAAACATCTGATAGCTCATCTAATAGTTGCTGTTGCCAATTCGGTTTCTGACTCATAATGGCTTTTAAGGAACAGTTTCTTCCTGGGAAACAGGTATCTAACTTTTAATTTTATTTTAATTCATTTATTCATTTACTCAGCATATTTATTGAAAATTCACTATGTATTAGGTATTGTACCAGAATAAAGTATGAGTATTACTCGTAGTTTCACCAAGTCTTACTCAAACTCCACATCCATGTGTTTTATTTATCCCAAATTATTCTGCAAATTTTCATATCCAAGATATCTACTCCAGACACAGTCTAAATTCATTCTCAATACAATTTGAAATTTCTTGCCAATCCTCTCCCCATGAGAATAATAGCTATTGGAAGGGAAAGTAGAAGGAGAGGGAGCAGAGTCATAAAAACAGTACATCCATGAGCACATTCTAGAAAAGTAGCATCTTAACTATAATATCCAAGGCCATAATTCATAGACATGAAAATTTGCTGATTTCTTCTGCAATGTCTAATCTCCAATTAATGCCATCCTCTGTATTTTTTTTTTTTTTAATCTCACACATTATAGTTTTCACCTCTAGAAGTTGGAGTTGAGCCTTCTTTATATCTTTCATGTCTCTAACTTTTTGGACATATCGAAACATTTATAAAAATTTCTTTACTGTCCTTGACTGCTCGTTTTAACTCTTATGTTATTTGTGAATGAGTTTCATTTTTTTCTCCCCATCAAGGATTGTATATCCCAGTTTCCTCATGTTTGTTAATCTTTAATTGCATGTCAAACATTGTGAATTTTGCCTTGTTGGATATTTTTTATTCCTATACATATTCTTGAGGTTCGTTAGGGAATGCAGCTAAGTTACTTGACAACAGTTTGATCCTTTCAAATCTCCCTTCGAAGATTTGCAGTAGTAAGGCTTGGCCCAACTATTCTCTATCTCTATTGAGATGAGACTCCTCTGAGTACCCTTCTCAATACCTAATGAATTGAGAATTTTTGCATCTAGCTGATAGGAACAATCTTCCTGGCCCTGAGTGAGCACTGAGAAGTCTTCTGTCTAATCATTCAGATGGTTCTTTTCCCAATCTTGGGCAGTTTTTCTCAAAGGCCTGTGTTGGTCAGTACTCTACCGAATACTCTAGGGTGCCCATTGCAGATCTCAGGGTTTCTCTATGTACCTCTCTTTCCTTAGGTACTGTCCTATGAACCCTACTGCCTTGGTCTTGCTGGACTCTTAGCCTATCTTCTCTGCTGGCTCTGCCAGAGTTCCCTCCCTGTGGTATGGTCAGGAAATACTCTCAAGCCGGTAAGCTGAGTTCACCTCATTTGTTTCCCTTCTTTTAGGATTACTGTCCTTCATTACTTGGTGTCCAATGTTCTTAAAACCACTGTTCTAGGTATTTTGTGTGGGTTTTTTCCCCTTGGTGTGCGGTGGGGGAGCAAAGTCATTTCAGGTAGAAATCCAGATCCTGTTACTCTACCTTGACCAGAAGTAAACGTCCGCAATCAAAAGTTTCAAGTACAAAATTGCCAAGCTGTCAACAATTGTGTGATTAAACTTTTCAGCCTTCTTTCCATTGCTACAAAGCAGTTCTAGACAGAAAGTTAAAAACTAAAAGATTTACCAAACTCTAACAGCCCTTATTTCTCTTTATAATGAAATAGTCATTTGAATAGCTGAATTTAAAACATTTTCTCCTTCTTCCTTCCTC
>NW_006436298.1:35902274-35924595 GCF_000325575.1 Pteropus alecto | reverse complement strand
CAGGAAGTTCAGGAAGCTTTATATTTTTTTTTTTTTAAGGCAAGTCAACCCTTGGTTGACCTCACAGATTGCAAGGACCTTGTTAGCTTACAATTTATTTTTTCCTTCCTATTTATGCTTACAGCATCTGGTCTTCCTAGGTGATCTCCCATCCAAGTACTAACCAGGCCCACCCTTGCTTCACTTCCAAGATCAGACATTGGGCTTGTTCAGGGTGGCATGGCTATAGACCATGAGATGTGCTAACCGCTACACTATGGAACCACATCCATATTATGTACTTTAATTCTCATAACAACCTTTAATGTAGTCAGCATCGTCCTTATTTCAGAGGTGTAGAATCTGAGACTCGAGAAAGTTAATTTGCTATTTTCCTCATGTATAAACAATTATCCTTATGTTTAGGCACAAATAACTTTTATTAATTGTAATCAGTGAAACTTTATTAGTTGGTGTTCTATAAACACTGGTTATCAAAAAAACATAGCTGTATTTAAACATAGCTGTATTTGAAAAGTACTATGCCAGTTAGGAGATATTCTCAAAGCTACAGCTAGAACAAAAACATTTGAGAAAAGTTAATACTTTTGAAAAGTGGAAAGGAAGAAACACTAAAAAACCCAAGTCAGCTTGACATTATTCTCTGGTATAATTCTTGTTGGTTTGTAAGATTTAGAAAGGAATACAATTGAGATATAAAAATATCACATTAATTTTTTGGATAAGTTTATTTAATTTGTAGATTTGAGGGCTGATATAGGCTTAGTATTTTTTTTTTTTTGTGGGGGTTCCTTTCTTTCTTTAGGCTTGATATGTTTTGACTTCAGTAAAGCATGTGACACATTTCCCCTGACGTTTACTGCATTTTGATATGGCTATCATGAAGAAATAAACATTTCCTTTTAAAAGGTTAAACTTTCTTTCCATTGATAATGGGACACTTATTAAACTGACCATATATTAGTCCACTTAGAAAACCTCAATACATTTCAGAAAGTAGAAATGTATGATTCAGAAAATTAATGAATACTGGTCAGAGAATTTTTCTCGTGATGTCATTTAAGGCCCTGTGCTACAACTTAAAGGAAGGTTTTTGGAAAGTGGATATGTATGTCCTGATTTCCATCATGGCAAAGGAAACTGCCTTTTCAGCTACACTCTGAGTTTCCCTGGGTAAGAGCTTTGCCTTATTTACTTTTGTATCTCCAGTATTTGGCTGAAGCCTTGACACATAGTAGGTGCTCCGTAAATGCTTATTGGATACATAATATAAGCTTCCTCTTACCTGTTGGCAGGTAAAATGGATTTAAGGACATTGAACCTCTTCTCTTCTACCATTGCTCAGCACCATCCCTTGGGGCACTGATCAAGGTAAACTTTCCACTCATATATCAATTGATGTATTTATATCTGCTCTATACAGGCCTGGGTGCTATGGCTAAGGTGGTCCCTTCCACTATTGTTTAGAGTATTCTGAATGATGGGTGAATGACAGGGTGCCTGTGTCTCTGGCTTGCAGCAGGCCTTCAAGAATTAGAGAATGAATTTAAGATATTTTGTTTACCTTTGTCTCTTTTGTCTCTTCCAGGTGTGGGGATGTCTAACAGGGCAAAGAAAGAAGGACTAGAGACATGATTAAAAAAAGAATGCTTCTGAAGCCACCTGTCCCCAAATAGTTTCTCTAGAGCAAGCACAATGTAGGAGGAGAGTGGTCAGTGGGCTCTAAGGACCAGGGGGAGATAAAAAAGTAAAGTGAAGACACTCAGAAAAGTGTATAGGTGAAAACCATCTAGTAACTACATTAAAAAGTTTTTAAATTTGAGAATTATTTTATTAAGAAATGTATAGTGTCAATTACAAAGCAATATGTACATTATTAAAAGTGCTTACAAAATAAATTAAAAATAATTTCATAAATTTAAAAAAATATATTATATTAGCTTTAACAAAGGCATTTCTTCAGGATCTGCTTGTATACATCATTCTCGTCTGTTACATAATTTTTAAAACTTGGCTTAAAACACTCTCACAATATTTGCACGGACATTCTTTCAAATTGCTTCATTGTATGTACAACTTTTTGTTCACACCTTTTTGATTTTATTTCCTTCTTTTGTAAGGGACACATGAAGTGTCAGTACTTGTGGAAGAATATTTAAACAGAGGTTTACACGCCATTAAGTTCAACTTTTTTTCTTTTTCCAAGGGAAAAAGTTCTCCTTCCACTACACTTCTAGATTTTTCCCTTGCATAAGGCTTATGTAATTCCAGCTGAGAATTACTGTCACAAAGCCAGTGGCCCAGACATCAATACTACAGAAGTCTCCCCTGATATCTGAGGGATAGTATTATCCCCCACCTTATAGACCAACATTAAACAGTAAAAGTTTACAAAAATAAGTTAAGACCCTTCCATAACTAAAAAATAACAATTGGTGACCTCTTAAATGTCACAGTTAGAGTTAACATTGCATCTACTTAATGAAGTTGATTTATTTTGTTGCTGTGAAATATGACTTCAATGAAGGTTTATTTTGTTTCTGTTAAATGCGAGTGAAACGAGCCCACAATCTTATTAAGTTTGAGACGACGTCCCGACATTTATTTGTTGTGTCTTCTCTTTTCTTCATTGCCTGGGTATTATTTATCTGTGAAATAGGAAAATCAATAATCAGACTTAATTGTCACTATTGTTACCAACTGTTGAGTGGCAGGTTATATTGTCTTCTCTAGGCAAATCCATCTCTCAGTGTGTCCCTAAAACACCTGCTTACTGTCTGCTCCTATGTGCTTCCCCCAGAGGAACGCCCTCCCATCTTTCCAACCACCTACTTTTGCTTCAAGGTCAAACACCACCTCCTTCACAAGGCCTCTGCTAATTGCTCAGACTTTTCCTTTGGAAACTCTTATAGTGTTTCCCAGTGTGTTTCATTTAACTTGGCTCTCACTTACATGCTGTTTTTATTATTACATCATGGGTATTCCCCACAGTGCTGAGCACGATCTTTTTTTTTACACATAGGAAACACTGAATATTTACTGAATGAATAAGTAAATGAATAAGTTGATGATGTCATGATCTCCCTGGCAAGACCATAAGTTCCTCAAGAACAGGACAAATCCAATGGCTCTTAATAGATATGATTCAGTAAACCTATTATTTGGACCCAAAGTACTCCCACCTTCTGTCCCTTCAACTACCTGGATGTGCCACAGACACTGAAGGCTTTTCTGAAGACCCTAAACTTAAAAAAAAGATTACAACAATCTTTCGGTGTATGCTTCTACCTAAATTACTGTTGAGTAGTTAGTGACAGACTGGACCTCCTAGACATGCAATATTTGGATCAGTAAGGTTACTAAGCAAAAATCTTAAAATCTGCTAAATCATAACTCAATATTATTGGTCTTAGGCTCTCCCTTTGGGCTTGGAAGGGAGATGAAATAAATTACTCGAGACTTTCCCTTTTTTACTGTCCAGAACCTGATCTAGCCTGTCCTCTATGCTCTTCTTACATGGATGAACTTCACTGTGGCCATCTGTAGATTTGTTAGAGTGTCCTTGATAAAAGGCATAGAACTGAACAGGTTTTTCACAGGGCTGCCTGGTATTGAGTACCCAACTTAAGCTCAACCCAGTTCCATTCTATGGCTTCAATCTTCAATCTCCAAAAAAGTGACAGCCTTGGCCACCCAGACACTTGGTGTGCAGACTGATAAAGTCCATTGGTTAACAGATAGCAACCACACATATCTGCATTGTTTCTCTTTGTCTTTTTAAAATTTGCTCTCAGGAAGAGAAATTCCCTGCTTTACTTGCATGTTGAAATAAATAACTTATTGAGTATTAGTTATATGCCAGGCACCATTCCTAGTGTTTCTACAAATATTGACTCATTTTTATACTCACAAACATTCTATGTGGGACTTGCTAACATGATCCTCATTTTGCAGATAAAACTAAGCACACAGAGGCTAAGCAATTTGTCCAAGTTTTCAGTTAGACATTATGGGGCTAGGATTCAAAATCAGGTAAGACAGTCTCCAGACTTCCTGCTTCTAACTCTGCCCTACTGTTTCCATATTTAAAGTTGCACATTCATTCAAATACATGTAACTGAATACACAAAAATTTTATTATATAGACAGCAATATCACCCATACAAGCAATTAAGCAAACATAGGTAAAGATTTAATGTATAATTTAACATTTTAAAAAAGAACACACAATTATTAAGTGATAAGCTGAACTAATGCTGCTCAAATTAATGGATAAAAATCTCATAAGAAGCCCATACACGGGGATTGTGATTTCGAAGGTCTAGGTTGGGTCCCTGGGAATCAGTATTTTGGCGGATCACCTTCCCACGCTCAAGCAGCCAGGACATTCCGATATAGGAGGCTCAGTAATCATACCATGAAACACTGGCCTAAGGTTTAGAACCATAATTCTGCGTAAAGAATCAGAACCCTCGAAATAGTTGGATCTGGGTGGAGACGTCAACGTGGGTCTACAGCTTTTACCCAGTTCATTTGCTCGTCGAAAGATAGAAACTGAATAAAAATCACAACGACTTTTGCATTGCACGGAAACCCCGCTTTGATACAAGGTTAGCTCTAAGATATTAAAAAGTAAAAGTGCGCGGCATCCGCTTACCCGAATTCCGGAGTAGCCTGGGCACTGGAGAGTGAGCGTAGCATTAGTTTTCATTGCGAAGATTTCCTTGGCGAGTGACGTGCAGCCGTGGGTGGGATAGAACGTAAGGAGCACGATTTTAGAGAGGCAATCCGGCTGCTCATAGTCGGCAAAGTTTACGAGAAAAGAAGAAAACGCGGGGGTGGTGGAGAAAAAAAAAAAAGCATTGATAAGACATGAGCGAAAGTGAGGCGGGGGTGCGGTAGGGGAGGAGTGAGGGACACAAATGAGAGTGAGAGGAAGGAGGTCTCGGAGGAGTGGGAGAAAAATCCCACGCAAGGAGAGGAAAGAGGACGTCGTGCGCGAAGCGGCGGGCGCTTCAGGAGAAAGCACGGCGCCGCCTTGCTCCGCCCAAGACTCCGGGCCGCGCTACTGCCAAGAGGGGGCGCGACGCGCGGAGGCACCGCACCCCTGGGATGTGGGGTGTGTACCCCTAACGTCGGGCCCTGATCCTAGTTCCCCTTTTGTCATCATCCCCAGGGGGGCGGGGTGAGGAATGGGCCAGCCTCTTTCGGAACCCCGCTAGTTAATGAGGGAGACTTCCTCGCCTTAAATTGGAACAGAAGTGGCGTTCCAAGGTGGACACCCGCTCAGAGGTTCCGGCCTCAAGTCGTCCCTATTCAGTCGGCGTCACCTGGGAGCCCAGCCACCGCCTGGGGTTCTACACACTACAGGGGACCCTGTTCCTGGAATGCCTGCTGTCTCTGGAGAAAACCAGAAGCACTGACCACTTACTCACCCGGTCTTTACAGTAAACATAGTTGTTGCACAGGGTACATTTGGTCTGGAAGAAAGAAAAAAAGCTTACGATGAGAAAGATAATTTCTTTACCTCCCTATCAAATCAGTCCTCTTCACACCTGGATAGAAAGACCAATTTGCTCCCAGGTTTTAAAGATGCTCCGAAAAGTTTCCATTCAGGCACTCATTTTCTATGCATCTATTCTTGTCATTGACAAGGCAGCGAAACATTTAGTATCGTCAGCTAATGCTTCTAGTGTTTGAAACTGAATATCAAAGGATCCTGGTCTTAGTCTTGGAGGGAGATTCCCCATCCCCATCAAAGTGGGCACACCTGTACACATGTGAGCACTATGCTATTTTCGAATGTCCACATCTTCCCTGTAGTCATTCATGCATTTCATATATGCATGCTCTATCTAGAAATTAGAATAATCGAGAATGATTACCACTATATATTAAACGATTACCACTATATATTAAACAATCTGAAGCGCATCTTATCCCATAGCATCCTAAGGCATCAAGAACATTAGAAAGACCTGAAGTGTACCTCCTGGTGAGGGAAGGTATCCTCACTGCTTAGGGCATAGCTCACAAGAATTCCCTCTCTTTTACTCCTGTTTTGTTTTTTTTTTTTCCCCCTCAAGCCTGTCTTTTTAGCTGTATTGGTGGAGCAGCACTTTAGCAGAGGATAGACACCCTTGGTGGATAATGTGTTAGCTATCAATATTTGCTCCTCATCAGCATCTGCACACTTAATGTGTGCTGGCTTCTAGGTAGTCATATTAGTAGCCGATATATTTCAATATCACTTTAAAAATTTGTGACAAAATTCTGGGCCATGATTTTTCCCCTCAATTATTTTTCTTCCTTTGAAAGCAAAATTATGCTTTGGGTGAGCATGTCTACTCTTCAGATGAAAACATTTTAAAACAATGTTTCTTCACTTACCCCATTCATATATGAGTTCAGCTTTCCGAAAATTACTTCCCGATAAGTTGTTCTAATCTTCTCAAAGTCACAGTCAGTGAAATTGTGGGTTAGCACCAGCCCTACCAGTTGCAAAATGAAGATCTTCCTGAAAAAAACTGAAAGAACAAATAATAAGGCATCAGGCAATGTACTCGGAGACCCCATTCCACCCAAGTTTCACACTAAACTCTTTCCACCCACACTGAATTGCCTCTAGATCTGCAAGGCCTGCCTTAGGAGCAAGTGCCCAGGCACTACTCTTCCCCTCTCATTCCCAGTGCATAGAAGCCCACATTTCACACCCATGCTGTTGCCTTAAGTTGGAGTCTCCCTGATGCTCCAGAGCTTTCTGGCTCCACATATATAACACCTAAACGCCTACGGGCTCTTTTCTCCTAGGCCAATGATTTTCCTTGATGTCATTTGCTTCCTTTATAGAATTCTGAATTGATGACATGAATGAAAAAAAAAAAAAAACAAGACTAGCCAAATCTATGGAATTTTAACATTAGCAAAATTATCAGGAATTTCCCTCACCTTCCTCGTTTGATCTTTGCCCGAAACTCTTGATATATGCCTTAATGTGCTTTAAGAAAGAGATACCCACATCTTTCTCCTACAGGGCCATTTTCATGACCAAGCCCCTTTCTTGTTGGAAAAAAAACACCCCCAAACGGCAGCCACTGTAAGGACTAGGTACCGCGGCTAGTGCATATTGTACACACTGAGCATTTCCTTCAGCCATTTGCAACGAGTGGTTTCCCTCCTTCGTGGCTACTAAGAAAACTCATGTGTTTACTTAATGAGATACTTTGGACAGTGGGTACAGCCTGAGGCTTCGACCGAATTTCCATGTGAAGGCAATAAATGAGCAATTGTGACGGAAATCTTAGGCGCAGGGACGACGAGAAGCTGAAATGAATGGGAAAAGATTCGATGGGCCTGCCCGCCCTCCCTTCCCCCAATTACTTTTCAAAGCACTCTTGTCAATTTCAGGAAAGACGCACTTACACTTCGGCTGACTGGGAGCGCCTAGTGGGGCTGCAGTCTTCTCTAGTACATTCTATACGTGTCTAGAACTTTTAAAACCACAAAGTCCTGCGCTCAGCCACCTTCACAGCCCCACTCTTTGGGCCAGCATAAGAGCGAGGACGCCAGATTCAATCTGCGGGGCCAGTCATTGCAGCGCGGTGCGCAGAGGTGCGCGCCCAGAGAAGGTGCTGTCCAGCGCGCAACGAACCTGGTGGCGCGCATGATTCAAGCGCCCTGCGCCGGGTGCTGAGCGGCCAAAACAACTTTGGATGCCTTAAGCCCATTTTGAGGCCTGAGTACAGGCACAGGCGAGGGGCAGGTGAGGCAACGAGATGGCGGGCTCAGATTTTTACGCGCAAACCCTCGTAAATCCAGGAAAGAGATTTTAAGCGCCGCGAAGTGAGTCAAGGAGAGTGCCTGAGAGGATGCCTTAACACCTCTGGGCTCTGGCAACGCCAACGGAGGGTTGAAGGGACATACAAGGCCGACACCAACCAAGCTGTTGGGGGTATGAACCCTGCTCCGCCGGAGCTTGGCCCGCGCTGCCCGGGCTAGCCTGACGTCCAGCTCCCCTCTCCCTCCCCCCGCCCCCCTTGCGTGTAAGAACTTGCAGAGCCCCGGTCCTTGGGAAGTTCCTAGGAGTCATCACCGGAGCCGCCAAGGCAGAGCGCCCCACGTGAGTCCTAACAAATGTCACATAGCGCCTAGGAACAACAGGAGGGGGTGGCAGGGAAGAAGGAGGAGGACAGACTCGGGGGTGGGGGTGAGGGTGGGATGGGGACTCCAGCCAGAAGTGAACTTTTTTCATAGAAAACCCTCAACAGCTGTACCGGTACAGATGAACCCAGTTCGCTGATTAAGTCTTGAGGATAAAAGTTGTGGCGCCGAGTGTGGGAAAGCCGTTGATTCACCACTGACTTCAAAAATGTTCTGGAACCTTCAAGTCTAGGGTTTCATGTCTTGTCAACATCCTTTGGAAAAGAAGTCCCTCTCCCTTCTTGCTTCCCTATCACCAACTTTTCAGGGTATTTTGGATGGTGCCAAAACCTGATTCTTTTGCTGTGACATCAGAGGTGTTGCTGGACTACAGCTGGACATTGGATAAAAAAGCAGTCTGGAGCTAGAGACAGAGATCTCTTGACTGAGTTGAGCTATACTGATGGAGGCAGAAACGGAAGAAAGTAGCCCTTTCTGAAGTTCTCCTTTCCTTTGTTTCTTCTTTTAAACATTACACCTATGTCGGTCTTTGTAGACGATGGCTCTTTGCCTGTTAAACAACTGGGTCCCTGGGGCCCCAATTTCCTTATCTGTAATTGCGTGATCTCTGAGATCATTAAGATCACATCACTTTGCCACTCAAAAACTCTTGGTAGACTCCCCTCTTGGCTCCGAGTTGTCTTTCCAGCCTTATCTCCAATCTCCTAGGCTTCTGCAAAGGTGCCCTAAGCTTTCTTCTTCCCAGCCTCACACTCCCAGGTGTTGGCATTTTCCTGTCATTCAATGCTCACTTGACTGGCCATCTCCTCCAAAAGTGGTCTCCTACCTGGATGTGCCCTCATTTTACTTTAAGCTATATTTATTTTGGGCTTCCTTCTTGTGACCTCCATTCGTTTTGTAATATTTCAAGAATATTTTTCAACCTTATTTATTAGACCTTGAGTTTTCTTGGACGCAGGAATGTTTTATAATTGGTTTGTTCGATATCAATTCACTTTTCCCCAAAACATTTGAAGTGACTTGCAATGATTTAATTGGTGCCAGAAGGCAAAAACAAAAACAAAAATCAAAACAACAAAAAACAGTCAAGATAAGGCAAAATAAAGGACAAGGAATAAAGGAGACAAGGGTGTTTCAAGGATTTCAGAAAAACATTATTAAAACTGGAAAATTAAGACAAGCTCAAAAGTGAGTTCTGATCTTCCAAACACTAATTGCAAAGGATAGCATGTGATGGGCTCTATAAGTTCATTAGGGTAAGCCAATTTTTCTTACAATTGTGGTCATCATCATATTCACCATAGAGCTGTCTTGGGTGCTACACGTAATAGATACTCAATAAATCTTCAGTAGATTGAAGTATATTAACTTTCTTTTACAATCATTGTCAGGTAGCAAACTATTTTTTTATTAAAAGAATCTCTCTATAAAGATCTCTTTTTCTAGCTTTTTTTGCTGCCCTCCTTCTGGAATCCATTTATGCCTTGCCTGGCCATAAATCAAGTAAAGGCATCTCTGAAAATTCCTGGTGAGCTGAAGAGCTTCTTGTGTTTCTGCTCTTTTCAAATGCTGAAGGTGTGAACTGTACCTACATGTGAACCTAGTCTGGGAAATCCTAGGTTGAGTCAAGAATGGTGCCCTCCTTAAAGTAGGAAACAGAAGTGAGATCATTTGAATCACTGTGATTACTCAGAGAGCTTAGGCAATCCTCTCACCTATGAGAAGGGCCAGAAAATGACCCACCACAGCTCTCCTTTCTCTTGCTCTAAATGGAAAGATCTGTCATTCATTTATTTCTTTAAATATTTTTATTTCTTTTTAAATAATAGTTCCTTTTTTTATTTCCTTATTCTTTCTCTCCCTCCTTTTAGATTTACTCCTTTCCTCCTCTTCTTTTAACTGTCCTGAATATTTTAAGAGCCTAGTCTTCATGCAAAACTATGTTTGAAGAAGTAGATCCACGTTGTCAGGAAAAAAGGATTCTTATTTTTTTAAACTTATTAAATCACAGAGTCATTGGATTAAAAAAAAAATGGAAGGGCTATCAGATAGGTTATTGATGAAAAGGGAGAGATCTCTTTCTATGGGGTAAGAAAAGTGGATGACACCAGTCTTCTCTTGGTAATATTTTAGGAAGTGTAACAGTGGACTTTCCCTAGCAGATGGGTGGTTTCTTTGAGGGCCTGGAAGTAAAGTGATTGCTCTAGGTTCTTCAGGATGCTGGTTATATAATCACTACCTTTTGACTTTCATACACGCATCCAGAAAGGAAGGGCCACACTTTGCAGAGATGAATAGTCTTTCTTTCTTATTCTACCTTCATGTTCACAGTCAGGTATAGTATTTATATAATGTGAAGTGATTAGTGTGTGGTTTGTCATGACTGCAGCATTAATTTGCATTATATATTTATACTCAAGCAGCTTTGCTGTTGGTCCGAATAACTGATTGGTTTCACCAAACACTATACTTCCTCTAAGATCTTTTAAGGACATTAGTGAACTGGAAAGTGAAGTGAGGGAGTTTCCTATGACAAATGCTAAAAACATCTCTTTTATTTTATTGTATTCTCAGACTGTTGATACCTGCATAATCGGCTTATGGCCAGATACTTTTGAATTAGGAAGTGAAGAAGGCTTAATATATGTATGAAAACCTAGAGCTTGTGCTCATTCTTCTGTAAGGAAACAGTCTTACCTTCAGCCATTGGAGGTAAAAGATCTTGCTTACTTTACTGTTTTTCTACAATGTATAGGACATGAACAGGAAGAAGATGGTTCAAGAAGAAGGTAGGAATTGAACTTTCTTAGACTGCTTCAGAAGAGTGTAGAAGAGATCAGAGCTGAAAGATAGTTCCAACTTTGGATACCTTTGCAAAGATATTTATTATGCTGGGTATCTTCTATTTTTCCCTCCCGATATACCCTCCTCGCTTCCCTATCCTGCTGTACTGTTCCCCCCACTCCTCCGCTTCCCCACCCCCCTCCCCCCAGGCTGACCCATAAGGATTGACCTCCAGCTTCTGGCAAGATTCAGAAAGTAAGAGGCCAGAGAAGTTGGGATTTAAATTCACCCACTCCTTTTGTGTTAGTTCCTCATAGATTGGTGGCTTTACTTTCCTGAGGGCCCCAGCCCCTGTTAGTTGACCTTTTTCATCTTGCTGCTTGCTAGGTTCTGGTAACCATTTCCTCTCTTTGTCTCTTTAGTTCTAAGGGTGTTAACAGCTCCTTATTATTGCTAGCCTGGGGAAAATAATCTATTTAGTCTATTCTAAATGTTATACTTGTCTGCTCAGACCCAGTTTATAATCATTGTCCTGGAAAAATGTATTAATAAAGCTTCTTTTTACCCTCAAAAGTGGCACAATTTAAACAATAAAAATTATATAATTATTGTTGATTTTTCTACTTATATTCTTTGTAAATAGTTCCTTTGTTGAGCCCTTCTACAATTAGCTAGTTTGAGTGTGCCATTTGTTTCTGTGGGCCACTTGACTGATATAGTTACCTATAGTCATCACCAGTAAGTCATCACTTGAAGCCATCAGCTAACATTCCTCTTTCCTTACCTTTTGTATCTACTTTATGTCATCAAACTAGTTTTATAACTTTTATAGAGGAAATGGTGGCTCTTGAAATATAATTAAATTGTAATTTTTAGAAAAATTTTCTGCTCTTAACTGTGAAAGATATTATAAGAAATTCTGCAGTTTTCCTTTTTTTTTTTTTTTTTGGTGAAATGACATCTCTTCCTAGTAATATTGTCAGCCTGGATTTGGAAGAAAGTTACACACCTACTTAACACAGTTGTGTAACTTGCTTCCGAACTTAACCATCATTTTTTACAAATAAAAACATCACAAGAAAAGTGACTATTATGTGAGTCAGGTGGTAGCCATTAGCTTATTTCTCATCTGGTATGTTTGAGGTCCTCCAAGTATCTCCCCTATGGTGAATCTCACTCTTATTAGTAATGATATCTGGGTTAAGCAATGGCGCTAAGTATTTTCTCATTGAGGTCTACTTTATTCCCAAAGAGCCAGTCAGTGTTTTTAAGAATGGGCTGCCTGAGAATTCCAGACTCATGGTGAAGGTGGAGGGAGAAAGAAACTGAAAAGGAGGAGACTGTAGAAAGCTGAGGAAGGTAAATGGACAGCAAAAAACTATGGGGTCAAAGAGTTTGATCTGGGGCCTGTCCTCATGTAGGACTATCGCCTCGAAAAAATGTTGGGAGTTTAGAGCATGTGGTCAGCAAACAATGGCCTATTTGCTGAATCTTGTACACCTGTTTTTGTAAATAAAACTTATTGGAACATAGTCATAACCATTTGTTTGCAGTATTGTCTCTGGTTCCTTTTGCACTGCAAAGACAACGTTGAATAGTGTAGACGGAGACCATCTGGCCTGAAATGCTTAAAATATTTAGTATCTGGTATTTTACAGAAAAAGTTTACAGGTCTCTGGGTTAGAGAATGATACCACTTGGCCTTATTTTGGGTTTGGTCATTGACAATCTATATCATTTACAATTATTTTTGTCAAAAAGGTGTGTAAGGGTCTTGTGGCCCCAAACCAGTAATTTCTCCCTGAATATAGTCTTTCAGTCAAGGGGATTCCCCCTCCCGCCGTTTGTTCTGACTTCTACACTTATGATATAAAAATTTGTAATATAAACTCCCAATTTACATTAAGTACTTAGGAATATTGATTAATTACACTCCAGAGTTTCCAAGTTTTCTCATTTACTCGTTTGTCATTTACTTTCTCATTTTA
Source organism: Pteropus alecto (assembly GCF_000325575.1). NCBI lineage: Eukaryota > Metazoa > Chordata > Mammalia > Chiroptera > Pteropodidae > Pteropus > Pteropus alecto. The sequence continues at coordinate 35,911,663 of NW_006436298.1, read as the reverse complement.
AAGGTTTGAGTCTCTTTTAGAGAACATTTGTTGTAAAATGCATTTGAAAATAAAGGAATCTAAAAAACCAGAAGAGGATCTCAACAACTTTATCTTAGAGAATACAGTCTACTCTCACCTTTTTGAAAGATGAGATTTATAGAATTGTGTGGTTGTTATTCCTATTAGAAGAATGTGCCCACTTATAACTTCATCGTAATTTAATTTAATGAATACTTGTTTTTTTTCTCTCTAAATCACCAAGCTTCTCTGATACGAGTTGAATTGCTTTTTCTACCTATATTCATATTTTTGTAAAATTGGAGCTTTTCTATTAGTGACAATTCTTTAAGGAATTTCTTCTAGACGATAATAGTTTTGGAGTAATCTTGATAACTTCAGACCTATACGTTTAAATTCATATTATAATGCTTATATCTCCATTCTGTTTAGGACCTAGAGCATTGTCTCATTATGTCTTAACGTAACTCAATTATATTTAATATTTATTAAGCAACTATTAGTTGCACTGAAGAAAATCCAAAGATTTAGATAATGTCCTTTGGTATTTTGTTTTATAAATAAATGATTTTTAAAAAGAAACAATTAATCATTAAAATTATTATTTGATTTATAATAATTAAAATTATTAATTTAAAAATAATTAAAATTACAATATAGTGGATCAATTAGTAGTCAGTATGAAAATCTGGAGATGAGGGTCCTGACTTCGGCAATTTGTTTACACAATTCTGTTTTCTCTTTATGCTTCACTGGCTGATTTAAAAAGAAGTTAATATATGCAAAAGTCCTTGAGTATATGGGGAAAGTCTCAGTAGTGCATTTTATACAGTTCTCCTTTCATCTTCAGATAAACTGCCCACCACTAGGTGTCTCAATGGGAATGTGGAGCATCACATATACCTGAGAAACAGTGTTTCTGAGCAAGTATGTAAAGAGCTGCCGTGGGCATTTTTATCTCAAAGGGCTTGGGAGTGACAGTCTTCATGAGTCATTATTTTTTAGTTGCAGAGTGAGGCTATGTATCTGTCCTGTTTTCCTCTGCTCAGGCTGCTATAACGTAATATCATAAAATTGGGCAATTTACAACAGATGTTTATTGCTCACAGTTTTGAAGGCTGGGAAGTCAGTGATCAAGGTGTTGGCCAATTTGGTTTCTGGTGAAAGTTCTCTTCCTGGGTTGCAGATGGCTGTAGCCTCACATGGTGGAGAGAGGGGTCACCTCTCTGGTGTCTTTTCTTAGGACACTAATTAGGATTATGACTCTAATGCCATCATGAGGGCAACACACTCATGACCTAATTACCTTCCATCTGTGAATTTGGAGAGGACACAAACATTCAGTACATAGCATGAATATCTATCTGACAAGTTGTAGAAAAGAAGCATTTCTTTAAGTAGAAACTATTTTACCATTTTTTCTTTGTTTTCTTTTTCTTTGTCTCTTCTTTCTTTTGAATTAGTTCAGTATTTTGTTAAGATTTCTTTTTATTACTTTGTTTGCTTATTAGCTATAGTTCTTTTGTGTGTGGGCCTGCTTTAAAGCTTGCAGTGAATATCTGTAGATTATCACAGTCTACTTTCAAGTAATATACCATTTCATGTATAGTATGCGATTTATAAAAGTGTATTTCTATCCAACTGCTGCCATATACTTTATTTCTATGTATTTTTTTTTAAAACTATACAACACATTATTATTTTAACAGACAATTATCTTTTAAAGAGATTTTTTAAATAAGAAAATTTACCTTACATATTTACCGGTATAGTTATTATTTCCTGTGCCCTTCTTTATGTTGTATAGATCCATGTTTTCCTCTAATAAAGGACTTTTTCAAAGCATTTTTTTGTAGTTCATATCTGCAGTAATGCATGTTTCCCAACACTTTCTGTGCTTCATTTTTTGTATTGTTATATTCTCAAGTTAACTATTTTTTTAATGCCATCCAGTGTATTTTAAATTTAAGATGTTGCATCTTTCATTTCTAGAAATTTGATTTGAGATTTTAAAAATATCTTCTATGTTTCTATTTAAAAAACAATCTTTTATCTTTTTAAATATATGGAATACAGTTTTATTAACTATTTAATGTCCTTTCAATGAATTCTTTTATCTCTGTCATTTTGGATTTGTTCTTATGGATTGATTTGTTTCTATGCATTATGGGTAGCATTTTTCTTCTTTCTTGTAGTTCTAGTAATTTTGGGATGAGCAATATTGTGGATTTTACCTTTTTAGGAACTGGATTTTTTTTGTATTAATATTTTTGTGCCTTGTTTTGGGACAGAGTTAATAGGAAAGTTTATTCTTTTGAGTCCTGCATTTAAGCTTTGTTAGGAAGAATCAGAGTAGCTTAGGGCTAATTTTTCCCCAAGACAAAAGCTACAACTTTCTGAGTATCTGCTGACCTGTGAATTATGAGCTTTTTCACTTTGGGCACATATTATTCCTTGCCCTGTGTAAACATTGGAGATTATTTCAATTGCTTATGATTATCTTTATCATCACCAATGATAAAACTCTAAGCAGCATTGCATTAGTATATTCTGTGGAATATGAGTCTCTCAAAGTTCTCTTTAATTTTTCTCCCCTTGCGATCAATGAAGTTTGCAAAGCTAGTCAAGGACCTCCTCTGTAGACATCGTTAGTGATGACACACGCTAACATTTTAAATGTTTGAGAAATTTTGCAATTAAAAAAAAACCTCTTTGATTTGTGTTTGAACTATTATCTCCAAACATATTTGACCACAGAGTCATTCTCACCCACCCATCTCTCCAATACAGATCATGACCTCCTGTGGCAGTGTAGAGGGGGAGCAGTATAAATTGTAACAACCAAAAGAAGGAGACAAATGTTGAAGCAGTGGATAAAAAAATTGCCAATCTGAATTTGTGTAAAGCTAGATTTTTAGAAGGCTATTTTGAAATTTTGATATAATAAATAGGGCTGGATTATAAATAATTCAGTAAATGAAAATATTGCTAATATATGGGTGCTTTTGAAATTTGAAATAACCCTCTTCTGAAGAACACCAATAATCATGTTATTACACACAGTCTGTCTATTATGGCCAAAGTGTCATCAGTTCAGATCCTTTCTGAATTAGCACAGATATGAATTAGACAAGTCTAAATCAGTGATATCTGATTCCAGTGTATAAGTTCTGGAATAGGGATAACTAACTCTATTTTCTGATTTTGTTTCCCTAGAATGTCTAAAACAGAAGTAAGAAATGTTAGAGCTAAAGGTTAGGCTGGGAAAGTGGGAAAAGCAGGCAATAGAAAGGAAGGTTTCTATGGTCAGAACATAGAAAATAAAAAGTGGGGAAAATAGATGTCTGTGGCAGAGATTGCCAATGACTATGCCTCAAGAGTCACTTCAAGTGTTGTCTGTCTTGAGAATGTAGGGGTTTAATATTTTCAGTTCTCAGGCCTGGCACTTTTGGATCTTGGTAGAGGTCTTGTGTTAATTTAATCTCAAGGAGATTTTGTGTCTGCTCCGACATTAAGAGCTGGTGAGAATGTTCACAATTCTCATCTCGTGTCAATACAAAGGAATGCTCTAAAATATGGTTCTCAACTTACGCATATATTAGAATCACTCAAGGGACCTTAAAAACGTACCAAGGCCCATGCCCCACCCCAGGCCAATTAAACTGGAATCTTTAACATTAGGCTATAGATATGGGTGTTTTTTTTAAAGTACCCTAAATAACTTTAACGTACTAACAAGATTGAGCCACTGCTATTGTGATCCAGGAGTTAGTTGCCTGTTGAGAATCTGCTGGATCGGTTGCCCCAGCCAGCACAATAACTCCCTTCCTTGCCTGTTGATTCAGAAGCATGAGGAGGCCAAAGTGGTTAGGTGACAGCCTTACTCTCCAGTTCAATGGAATCATTGTTGTGTCTCCTGTATTCCTCTCTCTAGAATTAAGACCTCTAGGCCAGCAGAGCACAAGATTGCAGGAACAGGAAGGAAAAAATTTGCTAGTGGTCTCTAGGGGAGATTGTGAGTGGTGCCACTCCCATTTCCACCTCTGGATTCCTGGACCCATGAATCCTGGTTATGGGAAGAATAGCACCATTATATTGAACTCTGATTCAGAGTATATATAGCCTTCTAGAGAAACTTACCTCTGTCCTTCAAGGTATGACCTTGAGCCATTATACTGTTCTGTCAAGTCAGCCATTTCAGAGTAGTGGAGAACATAGGAAGACCAGTGAACTCTGATAGCATGGGCTCATTGCCACACTTCTTTTTCAGAGAAGTGAGTTCGTTGATCAGAAGCAGTGCCGTGTGAAATACCATGACAGTGGATAAGGCAAAGGCATTCTGTAAGTTCACCGACGATGGTTTGCACAGAAACATTTTAAAATAAAATAAACACTGTTCTCGCACTATCTAGGAAAGCATTTAAAAAGATTTAGAGAGCATGAATTTGTCAATGATTATTTATCACTGGACAAAGGTCATAGAGGACTGGGCCTGGCAGAAATGAGTAATTTGATCAATAAAAATCTGTGAGGTAGACTAGGCTCCATTGTAGCCTACATGAACTCTGAGGCAAGACTAATGACTCTTTCACATCTAATTTCTCTCTGGCTTGACAGGACTTTTGATCCCAAGAAAGGGATAGCTTACAAATAGAGCAAGAGTAGTCTGTCACTGGTATTTTTCTCATTTCAAATTAATTATTGGCAAGTATATAAGGAAGTTTTGAAGAGTAGGAACAAGTTTTACAGAGTCCAAACATCATTGGGAAAAAAATTGTTCGATTCATACATTATCACTGAAGCAAAATTAGGAATACAATTTTGTAAGAGGAAAATATATCAAATCAAAGTCCTACTAACTAGAAATGACCATTGTTAACATATTAGTTTCAAGTGGGATAGCTCTTAATTGACTTCTTACCTGAAGGTCATTGGATGAGATTATTGGTGCTTCCTATTTCTTCTATCCAGCATAACACTGGTTGCCACTTTGTCCTGAATGAGGGTGGCTAGCACACTGCTGACACTTCCTCTCCTGCCATCTGAGTTCTGTACTCACTAAGAATCAATTGTGTTCAAACCTAATTCTTAATTTATGTAACTATGTAATTAAATGTTCTGTGAAATATGAGTAAAAAAGAATGTCATCAATTCTATGACAACTGGATTGAACACTGAAAAAATTCGATTAATAGTGATACACAAAAATTGAGTCGGTATGAACAAGATAGCTATCAAAGATAAAAGAATAAAATAAAAATCTAAAAAGATTTTTTGTTCATATTTCTTTACAATTATATAGGTTTTTTTGCATTTGATTTTTGTAAAAACGAAATCACATCCTATATAATCTTCAGACTTTTTTTTAGCTTGGCAGTTTGTGGGAATCTGTAGTTATAGTTGATTCTGTCATTATGGCTCATTCATTTTCACTGCTAAATAGTGTTCAATACCATGTTTGTAAATGCAAAAAAATTTATTAAGTTATTTTTCTGTTGCTAGACATCTTAGTTTGCTTTAATGTTTACTTCTGTAAACAGCTACAATGAACATTCATGCGATGGATTTCCATATTCTGTGGGCAATAAACTCTCTTAGACAAGATACCTAAAAGTGTGTTTATTTTTCAATGACTGAAAATAATAGCGTTTTTAGATAAAGAACTTAGGTTAACAGTTTTTTTTAACTCATCATTTTAAATAAAAATGACTAATATCCTTCTATATTTTTTTTGTTCCTGATGACATGTCTGCTCTGAGTATAAGTCATTTCTTTATAAGCTTTCATTTTGCTTTGATAGTCTTTATGATTTTCTAGTATACATTTTCAGCATAAATGTTTACATTCTGGAACATTCTCAGTACTATATTTTTGAATATTGTTACTTTGTCATTCCCTCTATTCTCTTCTTTTGGAATGCTTATTAAAATATATACTCAAAATATTTTTTATTCAAATATTTTAAGTGATTTTCATAACTTATAATCTCTTTATCCCCCTGTGATGTTTCCTTTTTTTCTCTCTCTTATCACATGGATTTTTTAAATTAAATTTATTGGGATGACATTGATTAAGAAAATTTTATAGGTTTCAAGTGTTCAATACTATGATACATCATTTGTATATCACATTGTTGTGTTCACCACCCAAAGTCAAATCTCCTTCTGTCACCATAATTTTGACCCCCTTCACCCTTTTCTACCTCTCCCACCTTCCCCCTTTTCCCTCTGGTAACCACTAAACTGTTGTCAGTGTTTATGAGTTTTTGCTTGTTTGTTTGTATTGTTTGTTTGCTGCTTTCAGTTTTATATCCTACATTTTAGTGGAGTCATACGGTTTTCAACTTTTTCTTACTTAATTTTGCTCAGCATAATAATCTCAAGATCTATCCATGTTGTCGCAAATGGCAGTATTTTATCTTTTGTTATGGCTGGGTAGCATTTCTTTGTATGTATGTACCACATTTTCTTTATCCAATCATCTATCGAAGGACACGTCAGTTGTTTCCATGTCTTGTCTGTGATGTTTTCTTGCTAAATTCATTACTACTACATTCTAGTTTAATGATTCTCTGTGATTTTTTATTTAGCATTTGTCCCATACATTTTTTAACTGAATGAAAAAATTAATATAGATTATTAATTAACTTTAATTTTTAATTTTTTAGGTTTCATATTCATTTTATATAGTCTCCCTCCTCTTTTCTCTTTTCTCACCAAAGACCAAAACTATTTATTTAAAAGTCATTTTCAGATTTCTCTTTTTTTTTGACCATTTTAGAATCTGTTTATTATAGTCTTCCTTATGTCCTTGCACATTCATTTCCTCTTCCCAGGGTCCCCAGAGTCTCCTCCAGCTGAAGCATCAGCTCACAGTTCTGTCACTTGTCATCTAGATGAGGCTTTCCAGGTGTAATTTCTTAAGTTCAACTCTCGTAGTTCCTTTCAATCTGTAAAACTCCTCCCCACTCATTCCCAGTAGTGGGACATACAAAAGTGGGACAGGCGTAGGATAATCACTACAAATGTTTTAGTTCGAAAAGGAGTGAGATGGGGGGTATAGGAGGCACAAAAGAGTCCTGTCTGTCTTATTTCAGTTAGTATAATGCCCCCAAGATTCATTCATGTTGAGAATGGCAGGATTTCCTCCCTTTTCTGACTAAATATTCGTGTGTGTGTGTGTGTGTGTGTGTGTGTGTGTGTGTGTGTGTGTGTGACATTTTCTTTATCCATTCATCTGTCAGTGGACACATGTCATTTTCATGTCTTTGTTATTGTAAATAATTCTGCAATGAACATGGACATATACATATCTCTTGGAGATAGTTATTTCATTTTTTTTCAGATGAATACCCAGAAGTGGAATTGCTGGTCTATTTTTTTAACTAGGATATATTGATATACTAATTTATTTTCTTGTGTGTCTTTATGAATTTTATTCTTGGGAAATGGAAGTATAATATGCAGGCTCGTCTTGATTACAAAATTTTTCTTTTATTTTTCCTTCATATTTGAATATTTCCATGACACTTTCATTCCCAAACCAGGTCCTGTTCAAGGCTTGAGGCTCCTGCCCGCTTTTAGAGTAAGACTAGTTTTATTGAGTTCCTGTCTGGAAGGGAGTCTCTGCTTTTTCCTATCACGCTCATTAAAAAGCTTTATGAAAGCAATAGCCTACATGATGGTAATAGCTTTTTGCATGTTTTATTTTTTCTTAAAGTCTCTTTTTGCACACAGGAGAACACTAATTTGTTTCCTGTTACCAAGCACTGGGTAATGCTGTCCCTTAGCCTCTGTGGGTGACTTTGAGTTTTCTATTCCCACAGGAATGTCATTTCAACTGTCTCTTCCTGATTCTAGAGGCCAGCAGACTTTAGCCCTACTTACCGTTTTGTTATTTGGTCTGTTTCTGAACTACGGTGACATTTTACCTGTTTTTAAAATCATTAAGGCTATATCTTTTTATTATATTTACAAGTATTTTATCAATTATTGTTGTGTGTTTGGAGCAGGAAGACTGTGTGTGTGTGTGTGTGTTTATGTGTAAAAAGTGCCCCACAGCTTCGTTTTACCTGCGAGTTGCTTCTTAATAATTTCATAGATTTTCTCATATATAAAGAGAGCAACACTTTTGCTACCAATTTGCTACAAATGTTTTACTCAGGTTGTCACTTTCGTCTGTGTATTGTATTTTCAGTTACCAATGTTATAAACTTCACAATTAATCTCTTTGATATCCCACTTAGAAATTATCAACCTATACTTTGTTCTAGTGCTTTTATAGTTCTTAATATTCTATAGTATTTATATGTTCAATTCTCCTAAAATATATTTTTATTTTAGGTAGTAATAGTACTATTTTTCCCCTGAATAATCAATATATTGTTTACTATATATCCTATAGATGTTATATAACTCATCATATCAACTGACTTGAAATAGCTGATAATATTATAGATTCTAGTTCATACTAGAGAATTCTTTATGTTGTGTTCTGTTTAACTCTGCTGATTCTAGCAGCATTTACTAGTTTGTAATTAATTTTTCTAATTTGCAGACTAAACCTTGGACCCTGGCGAAGCTTCCCAAGGTGTAGCCTCCTGAGACCCAACCTGAATAGCCAGTTGTGCCCATCTTTTGCTACTCACACTTCCAAAAATTTTCGCTTCACACTGCTGAAATGAATTGTGAGAACTAGTTTATATGAAAACAGTAAATTATAGCAGAAAGATTGATAGGTAGACCTCTTGCTAGCCAGGTGACCTCCATGATTCTGTCTTTTTTCATCTGTGAAATAGGGATAAGAGGCTTACGACATCTCTATTAAGCTGAGAAATCCTGGAAAAAGAGTTGTTGGTAAGAAAAATTCAGGTCACAATGTCTTTTGGCAGCTTCCTTTTCCATGGTCAATTGTGACAAGCTTCATTATGTCATTCCAATGGGTCAGTTTAAAGTAATGTAATGACTATCTAGGGACATACAAGCATTGCTGTGAGACTAAAGAGAGTTCATTCCCCTTCTGGGAATGGTAGCTCCTTTTCCTATAATTTACACATCCTGTGAAAGCCCCTGACTCCTTGAAGTTCCTATCAGGTATTCCTGATATAAAATCTTATTCGCTGTTCTTGATACAAATTCATAGTACCAAAGAAATGTATGGGGCATTGGGGCTTTTTTTTTTCCCCTTCTGTTCAGTGCAGAAATCTACTCCACAATATCTCTTATTCGATCTGAACTCTTCTGGTGACCATTTCTCTCTTCATAAATTAGGGTTCTAGTTTTGAACGCTTAGCCTAATAGGACATTTAAAATAGTTTTTAACTTACTCTTTCAACTTATAGGGATAGTTTCCCTATAATTTCTCTATTAAAATTTCTTAACACACAGTGT
>NW_006436298.1:35852957-35902049 GCF_000325575.1 Pteropus alecto | reverse complement strand
AAGGAAGGAAGGAAGGAAGGAAGGAAGGAAGGAAGGAAGGAAGGAAGGAAGGAAGGAAGGAAGGAAGGAAGGAATTATTGATAGAAAAAAAAATTTCTTACGATGGTAGAGAGTCTCAACAAGGTGTGCAGAAATTTGTCATTTTCTCGCATTTTCCAGCTTTCCATAACTTTGTCATCTTCACTTCATTTGGTCTCTCCTGCTTTCCTGATAAGGTTATATCCACTGACTCTGAATTTCATTATGGACTTTGTGCTCCACTTCAGTGTACCATTTTGTCTATTAATATACTTTTATTTTTTCAAAGGAAAGATTGACTTCCTTAAGATAAACCACTCTGTGTCCTGGATCTTTTTTGACTTCTGTGAAAATCTTAGGCTCAGATTCATCTCATTCTTATCCTTGCTTCTTCCTCCTTACTAACTCGTCTCCCGTGCCTCCCAAATAATGTGGTCTCTGCCTTCTCTTTATAAAATATTTTCTCTTACTTTCATTTCACTGCCACACTTTTGAATAAAAAGCCTACATCTTCTACGTTTTCACTGTTCATTCTCTTTTTAAACTGTTATAATCTCACTTCTATCTCAAAATTGTTAACAATTAACTAATAGCTAAATTCAGGAAATGTTCTTGGCTTGAACTTCTTAGAGACTTGAGCTGAAAGTCTCTCCTTGAAATTGCAGATCTGTATCATTCATTAATGTAGTCCAAATATTTTTAAGTGTATTACATATAATAATAACTCATCTTGTCATCACCACACTCTATGAGGTGGTACCGTGATTACCCTGATTCTATAGACGAGGACAGAGAGGACCAGAGAAGTAAAGGATTTGTCTTAAAGTCCAGTTCAAATGTCTTTGGTTCTTTGCTCCCTCCTTTCTGTTTGTTTGTTTGTTTTTTAGCTTCTCCTTCTGTGTTGGCTTCTCCTTTTACCATCTTCCTGTGAGCATTCCATTCTTCGCAACAGCTGTTTGTCCTCATTTGCTCTCTTTCCTCACTTGCCTTCAATAAAGTGGTCCTGTCTTAAAGTTACTAATAAATGAGCTATATATTTGTTTCTTACATGCATGTCTTGCCTTTCTTGCTGGACAGCAAATTCTTGGAAGAATGGAGCTCTTGCTTTTTAATTATTTTATAATCTCTGTTGTTTGCATTTAGTATCTAATAGTGGTGAATATGTGACAGGTAGTTTATGAGCTAAGTTCTTTGTTCCAAACAAGAGAAAATAACTATGGCTAATATAAGCAAAAACAAAACTGTGCTAAGGATTTAGGGAGCTCTTGGAGCTGATGGCAGATAGAGTACTGGGGGTCATCTGGCCAATGATCAAAAAGCTGCTGGTGATCAGGATGGGACTCCAACCACTTTGTCTCTTAGACTCTTAAGATGCAAATGAGAGGAAAGAGCATCCCAAGGGAGGAAAAGTTACTAATTAAAGTATAACCAGGTTGTATTAGATAGGCAAGAAGTAATTCCTCCAAAAAAAGTCACATTGCTATTAGGAAAGGAAAAAGGATTTTGGGAAACAAACCTCCAAAATGGTTACAATAGGTGCTGAATAAACATTTATTGAATAAATGAGTTAATTACCTTGTGACCTCAATCATCACCTTCAGGTTTTCTTTTGTAAGATTAACATGGCAGTGTTGCATTTATTCTTTCTGATTAGAGCCAAATCAACATGCAGATGATAATTGAAGATTGCAGAAATTCAGGGGCAGAGAGCGGTGTGGGTCAAGCATGTTCTAAGAATAAATTTAGAAACTCCGAAGAAAGCAGGCTCTCATTTGAATGTTTAGATTCAAGACTGTTTGCTAAGAGATAAATGAGAGCATTTGGTCATATGTCGTCTGAACTACACTTAAGCCTGCATCTAAAATTTTAGGAAGAAGAGGCTGAATAATTTCTGGGGATGGTCATGAAGAAGGTGCTTTTGATCCTCCAACTGGACCTGGGCAATTGGAGGCTCCCGCTCCCTTCCCTGTGCTTGAAATGTGCCCTCAGCTTGCCTTCCCTGAGCTAGAAGCTGCCCAAGGCCACAGCCTTGAGATAGTAATGTAGTAATGTGACTGTATGAACTGGGTCTGTGACTGGACCCTATTATGGCCCCCTGTGTGCTCTAACCAGACTCAGTTAAGACTCTATATAAACTTTTAAGATTTGTGGGCAGGTGTAAAAGCTACTCATTTTGTGGCTGCCCAGGACAATCATCTTACGTAAGTTCTATCTTTAGTATTTAGCACCTAACGTGATGACGAATACGTGAGAGGTAGTTTATGAGCTAAGTCCTTTGGTTCCAAACAAGAGAAAACAACTACAGCTAATTAAACCTGTCACTTTCCGGTCTGGAGTGGCCTGCCTCTTTCTTTGGTTTTCCCCTGACTTTTGGGGATAGAGGCTGGCAAAACCTGGGAATCTCCCATGAGGATTGCAAAGCAACACTAATATAGACATTGGTTTTAAGATCAGCATGGTAAATTGAGCAGTTCTAACTCTGCTCTTCCTCCAACTTTCTTTGCTGCCAGGCAGACTATTTTAGCCCTTTGCTTCTCTGATTCCTTATAAGTAAAAGAGGGGATTGAAACAGATGAAATTTAATATACCACCAGTTAAAAATTCTACCTTTTCAGAGAGAATATCTTTTTCATATTTTATGTAGTTGAAGATGGTCCATGGTTAATTATCCCTTACAGGAGCCATGATGGAATACCTTTATTGGTTGCTTATCTAGCAGCACCAAATGAGTCCTCAAATAAACTCCTCATAGACTTGCCCAGATCAGTCTAAGATGTTCATTTGAAATTATGCCCCTCTCCATATTTGGCCAGACTGTCCCTTGGCCCCCAATCATGTTGGTCTTTTTAAAATAGTGTAATTCCAGTCTTTTTGCTTGTCAACAGGGATCCTTAGCAGTGACAAAATCCAAAGCTCTGTCTTTCACTTTCGTTTCCTCCAGATTTGTGCTGAAGCCTTCATGGCCTCATCTAGGATAGATTTCTGCCCCTACTCTGGCCTGCCTTTTATTAAAATGGCTATTTTCCAACTCACTGGGCCCAAATCTTTAGTCCTGGTTTTCAGACAGTTCATGTTACGTAAAATACAGTAAAACAATACATAAATATATGTTGTGCTAGAATTAGTGCCCACCTGCACACCCTTTGTATGACACTTACTTTTGTGGAATAAGCTTAGAGTACTTGGCTCTGACTAAGCATTTACATCAAGAATTTTAAAGTTCAAAAACTCTCCAGTAGTTTACAGCTTCACCCAGATTAGATGATGAAATATAATCAAAGTCATGTGCTTTGTCCTATGGACAAACCCAGGCAATGTTGATAAAATTTCACTAATTTGCATAATGTTACAAAGAATGAAGTATTATAATGAAGTGATTTTAGTGTCCTTGTAGTGAGTAGCAAGGCTTTATAGATGTCATAGTTCCTCCTATCCCATCCCCCATCCACTACCATCACATATAGTTATGAGGTTCTGCACTGCACCTCCCTAGGGACCACCATTCACATTGTAATCTAAGTAAATGGTGCTACTTGGTTCTGAGCTTCCCTCCAACAAAACGAAGAGAGGAACAAGCTCAGTAGCTAAATCATAGTGTTCATGGGCTAAACATAAACCATGTCCTGAGGAGAAGGCCAATTTTTATTTGTTCCTTAATTAGGCTTTTGGACATTATCATAACTGAAAGTGTTTCTACCACGAGTCATTCCCAGTAAAGGGCCAAGTGATGTGGAGGGCAAATTCTCAACTAAATACTATGATAAATGGAATAAATTCTGTTGTTTTCATTATTCCTCAGTATAACTAGATAACATGATGTGGCTTTATAATACAGAAAGAATTATTTTTAAGTAGCCAAATCAATGTGTTATAGGTATGGTTTGCTGATGCTATGGCCGCAAGACAAAATCTAGTATACCTGGAAGTGTATAAATTACACATTATTTTATCTGAGAATATTATGTCTCACAATTAAGCAGATAGTAAACCTGTCCATTAAGATTTATCATTATCAATGATAATTGATATTATTATCAATGGAAAAGAATGTAAAGTTGATATGTTTGTATCAAAAATCAGGGGTATATTTATTTAATTTTTCTAAGATATATATCTGAGCGGACTGTTATCTGTCACCACAGGGAGACTGGCAAAGACTTACACTAGATTCTGGGTCTGCTCTAGCATGTTGGAGCATGATTTTTATCCTCAAAACAAGTAAAATCATTTTGAGTGTTAAATTTTCAAAAGAGAACTTAGAAAACACTTTACATGGTCATAAGTAATTGAAAACGAAGTAGCTAACTTTAGTTATTATAATTTATGAGTAATCCTTTCAAATCGATTTCAATTTAAAATGCACCTTTTCATTCTTAATTAAGTTGACCTGCCATATTAGGTTGTTGGACATATACCTATTATTTGTTGGAAGATATCCACCCAAAATACTGATTTTTAATTTTGCTGTAGCTGGTTTAAGGCTGTTTTGTTGTTGTTGCAGCAGAAGTTCAGTGGTAGAAACTGAATTGAGGTTTTACAATAAATCCATGTCATCAGCATCTGGGATCCTATTCTATTCTTTATGACAGGTGACAGGGACAGAACATAGACAAGTCATCAGAAAGTAGTTTCAAGCCTACAAGGTACCAGTTAAAAATAAAGGCGATTCCAGCATAATATTGCAGATGGAGACCAGACATTTGTCTCCCCTGTCAGGATCTTTACAACAAGAAATACAAATAGGCAAAAAAAAATTTTTTTAAACCTCATGATAACTGTTCCAGGAAATATTTGGAATTATGACCAATTTTTCTTCCAACGAAAACGTTTGGGAATGAAATACCAATCCTTATAAAGAAATGCATGGGGGCTGCTGGCAGACTTCTAGGGAAAAATTACTTTTAAATTTCCAGCTCAGGACTTCCCTAAATACTTAGGTGGTTGGAATTTATTGGAGCTATTTTAAAATAAACTATTTCTTCTTATTTACGAAAGCTACTTGCAAAAGTTCAGGTTTATCAACAAGTTAGCTAGATAAGTTTTCTTTATTTATTTAAATGAAGAAGGTGGTCTATATTGCAAAACACCTGTAACTGCACGGGACATGTAAATTCATTGGATATGAAACCTGCACTTACCTATCTGACTCTCTACAACTAAGCGTTGCTCATTCCAAAAGAGAAGGCTTGTTTTAAGTTTTAATTTGGTGACTAATGTCCCTCAACAGTCTACAGCAATAAAGTCATTGCTCACAAGGATCAGCTTTTTTTTGATAAATATGAGACCAGAGGACATTAACAAATAAGAAATTTGAACAAATCTGCAAGAAAGTATTGGAGACAAGTTGATGGGTAAAACATAACGAATTGCTCCACACCACAGAACATATTCCGGAAGTTGTATTAGGGCGGTAAGAGCTGATCGTACTGGTGAAAGTAACACAGAATCCATATTGAGAGTTAGCAAGTGTTAAAGGTACAGTAGGTGGAGGGTAGACCTAAAACTAGGGGAATTAATTCCAAGTCTTTCTATGAAACAGAGGAAAGCCACATCAGCTATACAGAATATCTGTATTCTTCATTAAAAAAATATTTTTAATTGTGGCAAAATACATATAACATAAAATTTAGCATCCTAACCATTTTTTAAGTGTACAATTCAGTGATAGTAAGTACTTTCACCCTGTTGTGCAACCTTCACTGCCACCTCCAGAACTCTTTAACCTACAAAACTGAAACTCTGTACCCATTAAACAATATCTCCCCATTCTCCCCTCCCCTAACCCATGTCAACCTCCATTCTACTTTCTGTATCTATGAATTTGACTACTCTAGGTACCTCATATGAGTGCAATCATGCTGTACTTTTCTTATTTCACTTAGCATAATGTTCTCAGAGTTCATCCATGTTGTAGAATGTGTCATCATTTCCTTTTTTTTAATGGCTGAATAACATTCCATTGTATGTATATACCATTTTTTGTTTATATATTCATCTGTTGATGGACACTTGGGTTGCTTCCACCTTTTGGCTTTTGTGAATAATGCTGCTATAAAGATGGGTGTACAATTATCTGTTTGAGACTCTGCTTCTAATTCTGTTGGGTATATACCCAGAAGTGGAAGTGATGAATAATATGATAATTCTATTTTAAATTTTTGAGGAACCATCACACTGTTTTCCACAGCAGCTGCTTCATTTTATATACATACCACAAGGGTTCCAATTTCTCTACATCCTTACTTGTTATTTTCTGGGTTTTTTTTTTTTTTTGAATAGTAGCCATCCTAATGGGTGTGAGGTAGTATCTCATTATGGTTTTGATTTGCTTTTCTCTAACGATTAGGGATGTTGAAAACCTTTTCATGGGCTTATTGGCCATTTATATATTTTATTTGAAGAAATGTCTATTCAAGTCCTTTGTCCATTTTTTAACCAAGTTATCTGTTTTTTTTTTTAATTATAGGTATTCTTTACATATTCTGAATATATGACTTGCAAACATTTTCTCTCATTCTATTGGTTCTTTTACTTTGCTAATTGTGTCCTTCGATGCAAAAAAATTTTCAATTTCGATATAGTCCAATTTTTCTATTTTTCTTTTGCTGCTTGTTCTTTTGGTATCATAGCTAAGAAATCTTTTCCAATTGTATGTTTATTTTTAATATGAGTAAACATAGAACATATGATCCCAATTATGCAAACTCTTCCAGACAATAGCAAAGAAGAACTACTTCTAAGCTGCTTCTATGAGGCTGGAATAATACTGATACCAAAATAAGATAAGGACATTATGAAAACATAAAATTACAGGCCTGTATTATTTATTAATATCAATACAAAGAACACATGTGCAAATAAAATATATAATAGTGTCTGAAAGAGTTAATACACTACAGCCAATCTGGGTTTATCCCAGAACATAAAGAAGGTTTAATATGAGAAAAAAATCCATAGATATAGTTAACCCTTTAATATACTAAAAAAAGAAATTTTCTGTAATCAACTGAAAAAATCTAGAGGAAACATTTGATAATATACTCATTTATTATTCAAAGCTTTTTGTAAATTAGAAATAGAAGAGAACTTCTTTAACCTGATAAACAATGAATGCAATATTGCACTCAAATGAATCATAGTGATGTTTAAAAAAATAGGTAAACCTTACATTCAGCAACACTAAAGCAGAAGGACTTTTGCATTGTTCCAGATTTTTTTTTTCTTCAGAGAGATATGACAGAAAAAGAAAATGGGCCAAAACAGCTGACAGTATTGCCAAGATAAAGGATGAAGAGATGGGTGGATGATATAATTAAAGGTGTATATGAAAAGAGGTAAGGAGAGGAGAGGGGACTGGAAGAAAACAGGGTAAAATAAAAGTTTATTGGGAAAATATATGTGATGGAGTTGAAATGGTCAGAGGTCATGGTCAGGGATTGGAAGACTTAATGTTTCAAGAATGAATAATTATATAGGATAGTAAGTTTTAGCATCTGACCATGGAAGTAGTTACTAACATGGAATAAATACAATAGAAATGAGAGTTTAAAAAACAAATGCTAAGCTTTGAGTGGATCATTCATGTAGACACAGGTGTCTGCCAGGTTACTGGCAGATCTGGGTTTAGAGGACGACATTCAACCAGATGCTAAAGGCTTCAGTGAATGAGAGGGTGTATATTTCTTTGCACTTATTAAATTTAGCAGGGATAATCAGAAACAATTTTATCCCTATGGTGTTTCACCCTGGGAATATAATTTCTTGCCACATATTTATCTTAACATTACATCATAACACTGGATATAGAGGTTTTTAAGAAGGAATTTTACTGGAAGAAAGAATGGGTTAATGAATAATTAATGGGTTAATGAATAAATAGAATATAAATATTAACATTTATTATAAAATAGATGTGTTACTATAATAAATAATACAATCATTATTATATTAATTATATTAATAAACTATATTATTTAATATAATAATACTAAATACAATAATCATATTATTTATTATTATTATGTAGCTAGTATTAGAACCATGAGAATTATAAAAGTTACATTCTCTGACCTTAAAGATTTTGTCATTTGTTATGGAAATTCAGCTTACACATACAAGACAATGAGATAATAACAGACTAGTATAGGGCACAAGTTGCAAAGGAGAATAAATGTGTACAACATTTATTTGGAGAAAGGATAGGCCAATTTTATTAGGCTCTTATATGAACTCTGAAGAGAAGAAATGATGTAAACTGCTTCATGAATTCCTCTATTTGTATGGCTTAGAAATTTGTATGGCTTAGAAATTAAAAATATATATATTTTTTCATCTAAGATGTCCAAAAACAGGGTACCCTTTTATTATTTATTCTCTATTGAGGTGGTCATGAATTTTCTGTAATGTTTTTAGTTCTCTGACTCTGGCGAAATTCCTAATATCATTGTCTTTATGCTTTTCTTTCTCCAAAGTATATGCCCTCTAACTCTGAAGTTTCAAAAAGATATTATTCATTTTAAAACAATTCAGAAAAAAGTCGAATTTAATGGAATGCTTTTTCCTTTGGTTTATTCTCGAAGTTTTTAAAATTTTTATTTATCCATGCATGGTTAAAAGAATAATTTTTTCCTGATGATTTGTGTGCAAGGCTATAGTCTCTACTTAGCGTGAAGAAAATCGAATGAATTTTCACTGGGATTAGAAAAAATTAAACTATTATAATTTATCAAAATTGTGGCCTTTGGCTATTTGGGAGTTTCCATGATATGCCTTGGCCAAAATGTCTTTTCAGCCATTTTCAGTCACTACATTGCTTTAAAAGTTCTATTGCTAGGAGACACGCACTAACTCTTGCTTGCATACTGAATTGAAAATTCTTAATTCATAAAAAAAGAAAGAGATCTTTCTTATTGCAATAAGGCCACAGTAGTAAAAGAGATATCTGTCATCACAATAACTCCATACTCAGCAAGTCTTATAGGGGGAAAGTTGAGAAAACTTTAAACTAATAATTTCCTTAAATCTTCCAAGAAAGCCAGAGAAGAGAATGATAGTTTTACTATTCCTGTTATAGTCCTATCACAGTAGTGTGGCCTAAAAATATTGGCCTAACATTGAGAGTAGATAAAAGTTTAGAGAAAAATATATAAGAAGAAATGACCACCTTAAGTGAAATAATACTTCAAAAAATAACATTACCTGGGAACAAATAATTATGGATGGCTCTATCAATAGTTTTGCTTTTGAAAATAAATTGTTCCCTATATATGGTGCTTGGGAAAATCCTGTAATTTAGAATTGTATTCCAACTCCCTTCTGCTATTTTCACTTTAAAAAGCATGTTCGATCTATCATGCTTATGAATGCTAGCACTTCCATAGAAAAGTAAACTGTCATTTAAGTACTACTTTCAAATGAAATATAATCAGCAGAGGGAAAACTCTTTTTCCTCTAGGCTAGAGGAGTGGTGGGGTGAATAAGCATGTGCCTCCCAGAGGCCCTCTCTTGTTTGCACAAGAGAAGAGAACAAAGGTAAGATACCCAGAAACTTTAACGCTCTGAGGATGTCTTCTTTGCTCTCCACAGCCAGAAATACCCAAACAACAGCCATTTACCCCTGTTGGCTCTTCACCAGATACACCTGGGTTGAGGATTCAGGTGAGTGAAGATGAGTGACTATTGCTAGTTATGGATTTTGCTGCTTTCAGGCAGCAGGTGTTTACATCAGGTTCACAGGGAGCTGAACATAGTGGCCTAGCCACTCCGCCCAGGAGTGAGTGAGAGGTGAAGAGTGAGAAAGTTAGGTTTCTTTTCCTATTTTTGTGCTTCAGAGCCCAGAGGTGAGTTGGCTTCAGGCAGATGGTGCTGTCCTTCAGGTCAGAGCCTAACTGCAGAGCTCTGATGCAGGGCTAGACAATGTGAGTGCATTTTCAGTAAATCACTGTCAACCAAACACTCAATTTCCATGCCGACCAAGTGCCCAGTGATGAGCTATGACCATTGATGGAACTGGACTTAGCTGAAATATATCGGTTTCCCAATGAGGCTAATTATTTGACACTTTGTCAGACTGGTAATGTGAAATCATTCTTCCAATATTTCTGTAGAGGGAAGGCTGAAGGCTCAGTTGGGAGAGGGGTAAAAAAGAAGATTATGGGTGGCAGCCCTTAGCCTCTCCCAGAATTCAGGTGTCTCTTGCAATCTAGCCTAAACTTGCAAACTCCACTCACCAAAACAAAATTAACTAAAATGAACAGAAATCATCCTTTTTAGAAAGCATGTTAGCAATTAGCTCTTATGCCTTAATTAAACCACTTAGTGGGGATTATGATAAAGGATTTTCTTCCTTACTTTCATAGATATCGCAAATGAGAAATCAGTCAACAATTTCAAATTCAATTCTATCAAAATTGAAGGACCTGTAAATTTGTTTTTGGATCTGGAAATGTCTTTACTAGTCCTAGTTTTTAACATGAGGCAGTGTTGCTATATCATGATCTTGTGACCAGACTATCTGGGAAGGGATACTAGCTCCGCCACTGAGTGAACTGGGGAAAATTATTTAGCCTTTCTGTTCCCCAGTTTCCCGAATAGTAAGAGCAATAATAATAGTACTGTAAGTGCATTATGAAATTAAAGGAGCTAATATATTCATAATTCTCTGAATCCTGCCTATCACATAGTTATAGTTAGCTGTCATTCTTTTCCTTTGATACTTTAGTAAAATATTGGCATAGCTGCATCAGAAGCAGGTAGTAAAATGATCCTTCAAGCTAAATATTCGTGGTACAGAATCAAAGATCTAACCTCAAATAATCCTTCCAACAGGCTGCCTGGAATCATATCTATAAATTTTCTCCTTAAGGTCTTCATGCAGATATTTAAACTTTACAGATACAAACTGCTGTCCAAATTTTTTCATCTTTTTGTCCCCACTAAAGTACCTTTCTGTTTAGTCTTCTCCAGGTAGATAAAGAACTCTCTACTTTGATCCTAACTTATGCTCCAAACATATTTTCATCCTGACAATAAATTCTATGTTTATTTCTCCTACTGGAATGTAAATCTCTAGAAGGATTCTGTTTTCTCCCAGCACATAGATCAGGATGTAGCAAATGAATAATAGATAAATTTTGAATGAAATTGATTGGCCTCTTGAGTTCTTAAAATCTCCAAGCCTCACAATACATTCCTCCTTTATGACTTGATATCATTTTTACCTTAAGCTAAAACTTGTCCACCATGATGAATTACTTCAGTAAGACTCATTAGCACTCTTAATTTCTTGCCTCTCCAGTGTTCTGCCACACACAATGCTGACTCCCAGTAACTATTTACTTTTCTGTTTCTTGCTCCAAAACCTTAGGATTCTGCAAGGAAAAGAAAAACCCCACTGTGACTAAGTGACATGTTATGTTTTTGAATTTCAACTTCACTCCTTTTTGGAATTTCTGTTCCTGCTCCTAGTCACTTCCCTTTTCCCCCTCCTAAATGGACATTCCAAAACATCTCAGAAATCCCATATTTTCATCTATCTCATTCTTCACAGCTAATATTTTTTTTTTCCTTTGCTTAACTGAGAAAATAGAGGCCACAGGAATTGATTAACCTTACCTTTCTCACTCTTTAGTTCCTAATTTACTATTTTGTTGCCTCTGTCTCCTCATACCTTCTTCCCACCCACCAAACTCTTGAACCTATTTTCTAGTTCTTTCAAGATCCTAGTCAATTGTATTTCCTTTCTTTGATTTAAATCCCCTCCTTTCCATTGCCCTCTTTTCCTTACATCAGAAAACTTCAGTCTTAATATTGTAAAAGTTTTCCCTGTGATCCTACCTCCACTAAATATCTTAACCTGGTAATTCACATTTCCCTTTTCAACTTCTGTAGCTGGTTGTCGCCTCTTAACCATTGTTTTCTGACTTCTATTAATATCTTTTTAAAAAACAGCTCTTATCAAAAATTTTATTTTTAATTTCTAATTTAAGTTTGCTAGATCTAAAGACTTTGTTTCTCATCATACTTGATCTGTCTTTGGTCATTATAGCCTGATGACCATTCTCTTCTTGGTGTCCTCTTCTCTCTGAAACTCCAAAGACACACACTCCTAGATTACCTTGTGTCTTTCTGGTTTAGCCTTGATATATTTCATGAATTCCCCCTTTTCCTTCCACTCTTACATACTAGTGTTTCTCATAATTCTTTCTCGGACTTCTCAATTTCTTTCCTTTGATGATTCCATCCACTTCCATTGTTCCAGTTATTGCCTAATTATCAACTCTCAAAGGAATATGTTCTTTTTTAACTTTTCTCTTAAGTTACAGACCTACATTAAGTATCTCGAAATCAGCATGATCCAAGCCAAACTCATCCTTCTAAATCTGTTCTTTTTTTTTTTTATGGATTTTTTTACACGATAAATGACAATTTTACTCAATTGCTCAAGACAGAGACTGAAGATATTTAATTCTCATTGCATCTTCACCCACTATATATATTATTAGTCACCATTTCTCTTGAATTCAAGTTCTAAACATTTTGAATCTACTTTTCTGTGCCCACTGCACTACCTCATTTCAGGCTTCCATCATCTCTTATTTAGATTATCGCATCAGCCTCTTACATTTTCTCTCTTCCTTGGCACTGCCACCTCCAATTCATTCTACACAATGCATTCGATATCTACATTTCTTCACTTACTAAATAAATTAAAAATATATCCTTTAATATCATTCTCCTGTTAGTAAACCCTTGTAGTGTCCCACTGGATACTATTGGCTCTAACCCACTTTGCCATACATCCCTCTTCAGATTTTCATTCATACCCTCAGGCCACACAGAAGTACCCGTAATGAACTGATTATGCAATGCTATTTCATGTTTATATGCTAGTTTCTCTTTCTTAAATATTCTTGTCCATTTTATTCTTTCTTCAGAATTTAATTAACATATAATTATTTTCTTCATGAAGCCTTTAAAATACCTGCAAAAAGGCATAACCAGTCCCTGTTTTTTTTTCATAAATCTTTATCATTATTCATCTCTTAATATTACTTTAATGGCATTATGATTATGTTGGCCTGCCAGGCTTGTTCAACTCTGTGTCTTCTTCATTAAACATGGAAAATAGTTGGGATTTTAACATTGGTTGAATATACAAGGATGTAAGTGAAGAGTTAAAGAATTCCTCTCACTCATCACAGGTGTGAGTTTATTTTTACCTCTGGATATCACCGAGTAAAAGACCTTAAGGAAACTGACATATAACAACTAATGCTTGTTAGAGGTGATAGGAAAGAAGAATCAGGCTGATCCTCAATCAGGGCAGACAGATTAAGAAAATGCAGTGCAGTCTCTAAGTGTGCAGCATATGGTCACTGGGCTATGGGATCATAGAAGGAAGGACCACGGGGGAAAAGTACAGTCAAAGAAGTTGAGGAGGTGCATATTGAAACAAACTTTCTTAGCTACTCATTTCTGCCCGCAATCGGCCTGAGCCTTGCATGTTGGTTCTGAATAGGGCCATCATCTGGAATAAACCTCAAGGAAATGGCATACTTCACTGACGTTGGGACATTCACAATGTGTAATATTTGCTGGGTGTTTGCCTAAGCATTTATGTTTAACGCTCTGTTCCTTCTCTCCACCAGAAATGTTGGTCTTCAGAAACGCAAATTTGGAAGAAATTAGAGCAGAAAACCTAGTTAATTATATAAGAATACCTGCTATTTCTGTTTCTTCAAATTTTTATATATTTTTTAGCTCCTTTTGTCTCTTTTGTCCTTATTACTTCTTTTCTCTATTTCTCTTAAGATATATATTAAAGTTATGTCACCGCTTGAAGTTTTCTATGTACCTTGAAACTTTAGGACACCACTCTGTTCTCGGCCAGGATTGAATGCATAATTGTTGTCTAAATAATTAATTGAATAAGATTATTTTTAAGGGGTTAAATGTTAAGTAGAAGCTCCATAGTAAAAACGAAGAAGCAGAACTCTGCACCTATCTCCAGAGGCTTGCTAAGCAATTTAGTGTTCAGTGAAAACTTTTACCTCTTTTTTTTATGTATAAAACATCATTTTCCAGGAAAGAATGTCTCCCTAGTGCTGCACAAAAGAAGGTTATTTGTGTATTACTTCTACATTGCACTCTGGCGTATATTTGCTAGAATTACAGAAAAACTACATAAAAAGCAAAATAAATGGATTTGCCATTTGAGTCCTCTATCCACATATAAAGTATATGCACATATACTTTGGTGCATAACCTTGACCTTATATTTAGTGTACTAGATATTTGTTCATTCAAATATACATAGCAAAGTGATTAACATGTATACGTTTGTAACATTTTTACTCATGGTCTATAAAGATTTTTTTTTAAAAGATGGTGAGTATATATCATGTAGATGTTTTAAATCATATTTTTAGTTTTGTTGATAGTCTCATCACATCCAAAGTTGGAGTTTAATTCTCCTCCTCCTTGAATGTGATTTGATTCTAAGGAATAGAACATGGCAGACTGATACTATGTTTACTCTGAGACTAGGTTGTAAAAGGCGACATTTTGGAAAATGCACCTACCTTGGGATCCCTGACAGGTAAGAAATGTGGCTATGTTAAGCAGCCATGCTGGAGAGGTCATGTGGAATAAGAGACAGAGAGATGGGAGGGAGAGAGGGAGGGAGGAAGGAGGGAGGGAGTGGCAGGGGGAGAGAGGGGAGGGAGAGAGGGAGGGAAGGAAGGAGGGAGGGAGTGGCAGGGGGAGAGAGAGAAAGGAATCATCCCAGCACAAATCACCAAACATGTGATAATTTTAGTCCCCAGTCTTTGAGCTACTCCAGGGGACTCTGAGTAGAGCAAAGTGGTCCTACCAAATCCTGAACAAATTGTAAATTTGTGAGGAAATTAAATAGCTCTCTTGACCTATTAAGTTTGGGGATGTTTTGTTATGTATCAACAGATAACTGGAACACATCTACTAAATCTAATAACTACATAGTGTTTTAATATTATGGGTATGTCATATTTAGCCATTTTCCTATTGTTAGACATTGCTTTTTTTTTTTCTTGAGGTTTTAGTTGTTATAAAACAGTTGAACAAATTGAACACACTTGTCAGTGCATTTGTCCAATAATTATTTTAAGTTGAATTCTTAGAAATTCTAGGTAGTACACAGAAGTGTATCGTGGTAGTTATTTTGTCACAAGGATTCTAAAATCTGGCAAATAAAAATGATATAATGATATTATAATTATATAGCGGTGATGGCAGTTATCCCTGTCACATTTTTAACTTTAGAGAATTCCTTTATTTCAGTTTGAGGGCAGAGTGCATTCTAGAATCTCTGATGGGATTTTCTTAAAGTACAGACAGCTGCAATTTTATGACCTCTCTACACAGCCTTCTTCTCATAGTCACTTTTGTGGGACTGCCTCCCATGTTTGCCTGAGATAAACTAGAGGGAGTTTAGGGTTGTCGATATGGAATATGAATTATAAAAAAAATTGTAAGAAAAATAAAATATAATGCATTGGAGAAGATTTTAACCATCGGATTTGAATAAAACTTTTGACTCAAAATGAATATTTTTAAAATTTTTAGGAGAAAGTTTACCTTGCTTCAATGGACATACTTTTCTTTTTGTGAATATGTATCAAGATTTATGCTTGAAATGGTTCCACACAACTTCTTGAGGAAGGTTTGGCGACGTTCTCTTTAAATTCTTGTAGATTATCATCATCAAGAAGCTTTATTCGTATGGGGCGATATTTAAATTCTAAGACACTTAATAAGCATTAAAATTTTTATATTTCAATGGTTCAGATTATATTTCAAGCTAAAGATGTATCTTTTATTTCATTGACAAATGCAGTGTTTGTCAATGAACTAGGTTGGCAATGAACTAGGTTGGATCCCTCTCAAGGGAACATGAGCAGCAAGCACACTGGGTCCACAGCTATCCCTGAGCACGCATCTGACTGCTGAAGTCACTGTCTTGGTGGGAGCAACTCCTTTGCAATGCTTAGTAGATCATAGCAGAACAGCAAAGGCCAGGCATTGATCATCCCTCATCTCATTTTCTGTCTATGGCAGCAGCTCTGTTGCTGTTCTCTCCCACACCGTTTGTTTTCTAATTTACTAACAATTTAAAATTTATTACCTATATTTTTTCCCACCAGGAAAACCCCCTATGCCTTACCCTCACCCCCATCCCCCACCTAGCTCAAATTTCCTTACCCACCACCAAGATTGTCACTGAGGCAAAAGTTATTAAGCTAAAAGGGTCCCAGACTTGTGTTGCTGTCCCATGGGCTGAGAGAAACCATTACCCCCCAGCACACCTGTATCCAATTTACAGCACACCTATAAATAATTTTCTGGACATTTCCTAGTTGGAAAGCTTTGCGCTCATGGATTCAATTTGTTAATGTTTTATTTGTTAATTTTGTGTTGATATTCACAATTAAGTTTTAACTTTATTTTCCTTTTTGTGGTACTCATGTTTGGTCTATGACATCAGCTAATCATGTTGGTTTCATATAAACTTAGTAGTTTTTCATCTTTTTCTCCATTCTGGAAAATAAGTAGGATAAGAGTGATCTACCTGTTGAAGGTATTCTAAAATTTATTTAAAAAAAATACCTGAATTCAGAGCATTTGGAGGTATAGGTTTTTAAATTGATTTTTAAATTCAGATGATCACTTTACTTAATTTTTCATACATTTTAATAATTTACATTATATTACAAATGAATGTATACTTTTCATTGAAGTCTTTAATTTTTAAGTAGTGGGGCACATAGTATTCTCTCACAATTTAAATAATTTTCTCTAAGTTCATGTTTGTCCCCAGAATGGCTGAGATTGCAAGCTATAGAGTGCAGGATTTCAGTATTGGAACACCATTTGCTTGCTTTGTGGCTTGAAAAGTTTATTAAGGCTCTGAGGCTTGTTTACTCATCTGAAAATTGGAATAAAAATGATAATCTACCTGATATGTTTGATTAAATTGCTAATGATTATAAATCACTTAACAAAGTTTCTGGCACATAGCCACAAGTAAATGGTAAGTTTTTAAAAATCATTATTTTATTTCTTATTCTAATTGTTACATATCTGTGCTTTTTTCCTGCTTTTGGATTACTCTTGCCATTTTATATTGTGTATTTTTTTCAAAAGAACCAGTCCTTGAGTACAGCTTGCTTCCTTCCTTCTGGGGAGTTTGGGCCATTATTTCTTCAAGTAAACTCTCTTTCTCTCTCTCTCTCCCTCCCTCCCTTCCTCTCCTCTCCTCTCCTTTCTTTCTTTTTATTTTATTTTTATGCCTCAGCACCTGGCCTTCCTAGGTGGTCTCTCATCCAAGTACTGACCAGGCCCAACCCTGCTTAGCTTCTTGAGATCAGAAGGGATCGAGTGTGTTCAGGGTAGCACGGCCGTAGACAACATTTTCATTTTTTAAGTGAAATATAGATAATCTAAATAATCTCTAATTTAGTTTTGCTATAGGAGTTATTGAGAATAACAATATTTTATTTTATTGTTTTAATTTCTTTTCTTTTTTCTTAGCAAACTTCTTATGTTCAGTGATTCAATTGTCTAAGATTTTAATTTTACCCTTGACTGCATCCAATGTAGTTTGGTTGTTATATTATGGTCTTATATTTCCTGAAATCCTTTTTCATCACACCCATCTCCTTTTTCATCTCATTGTTACCTTTTATTTCATTATTTTAATTTTATTTTTCATTTTAATTAAAAAATTTTTTTTCTGTTACCTTTCATTTCAATGTTTTCCCCTTTATTGTTCTTCTCTCAATTTATAGAGGCCAGGTCTTTTAAAATGGGATGTCAGCCAAGTTCCAAAACTTTTCTTCTAGATTTTGCTATAACACATCTTTGAAGCTCTCCAGGATATAGTTTCTTTAACTTTACACCATTTTTTTGTTGTTGTTTGTTTTAATCCACAGCTCTCTTTTGTATGTTTTGCTTTCCTTTTTGTATCTTGGAAAAGGTGAAATATAGCCAGACTCAGTCAAATCTTACTACTTTGTCCATTGGAATGAGAGTCGAATCCTCGGCTTAAATCTACAACTGGAGATTGTGCCGATGAGCATAGTTCTGATTATATTTCAAATTAATAGGAGACTTTCACCTAGTGTACCTTATCTCTATTGTTTGTTAGATCTTCTTTCTACTCTCTCTGCATGGTAATTCATATTCGTGTCTTTGTAATACTTAATTTCAGAAGGTACCGTTACAAGGATTCCTCTTTTCTGCTTCCCCTTTATGGTGCTTAACTTGTGGGTGTCACAACCTTTGTAATTCACTGCTACTTTGCCAGTTTTCCTTTACCTTTAACTTACATATTTTCTGAAATTTGAAGGATCTTCCAAGTGATACCACTCCTAACCTTGGGCAAGAGGCTACGTTCTTGGCTGCATGATGTAGAGAGCCCCACTCGAGTCATTTCCAGCCATTCCAAGCCCACAGGGCTAAGTTTCTATGGGTCTAATGGGAAGTATACACCTGGAGCCTATGCATTCTCTTGTAAAACACATAAAGGGAACCTGGATTCCCAAGCTTTCCCATCTAAATGACCCAAATTTACTTTTCAGGCTTGCACAGTTTTCTGTGGTCCGTCTTGTCGAGTAACGGAGCTGTGTCCATCTCTTGGCTTTAGGGGTGACCTAAGGATAACTGTTAAAGTTGTGGTAAGTAGAATGACCACTACTAGGTATGAAGACTGGGATGACGAGTGCATGAGCAAAACACCTCTTGTGGGGCAGGCTGGCTAGGATATGGGAAGAGAAGAGGACCAGAAGCCAGCCTTTCCTGTATAAACACATCTCAATACAGAGCCCTGAGGAAATACAGATACTAAAATATAACCTAAACTTTGAGATTATTATGAAGATATATTTTTCAATACAGGAAAATCATGACATTTTATTTATAAGGGTTTTTTTTTTTTTTAGCTTGATTTATAATTTTTAAATACTCAGTCGTAGGATATATAGGCCTCTATCTTTGCTCTTTCTCTGGGCTCCCCAATTGTTAGGAGTGATTCTGCTTCCAGGTAGTAAGAAAGTGATGTGGGAAAAAGAAGGGTAAAGAAGAGTGGAACAGGGCTCTGCCCCACAGAGCTGGAGGTTCCAGAAAGGTAGAAAGAAATCAATGCCCTAATTTTTTGTGTTTTAAATCCCCTAGTTCTCCCAATCTGGGTACTAATAATGGATTTTTTATTACCAATCTTCTCCTGTGGTCATAGTAGTAACAAATATAAAATTGTGTACTTATTGTAATATTTCAGAAGCAAAGGTTACCATATGTTAGTGCAGAGGGGCTGATTTAAGAAGCCAGTCTCATCATCTTTATATTGGAAAGTATTATTTCTAAATGAATGATATCAGATAAACTTTTATGCTAAAGCAGAGAATAAAATTCTTTTATCTGCCAATCTGGTGCTCTTGAGGGAACAGATAGTAAAATATATAAAATCAGCAGTATAGTTTGACATACTGAGATAATTTTTATTGATGTCGCATAACTTCAATAGTCTTTTACTGGTTTCTAAGATTATAAAATAATGCTATTTGAGTCAAATTATAACAGTTGTATTTGATTTTAAAGAACTAGGGTTTTATGTATATATTTCATAGCATTCATTTATTCGTTCAAGACATGTATGTTGCTTTTCTACTATGTGCCAGGCACTGCTTTAAATGTTAGAATATAATGGGGAATAGTAACACCGAAGGTGGGTTTGGTTTTATGAAATGAACAAAGAGGAAACACTCCTTTAGGGGTCCTATTTGAAAGATCTGCACATGCCTGCTTTGGATTTAATATTTGTGTCCCCCTCCTTGCAATTTACATGTGGAAGTCTCAATCTACAACGTGACTATATTTGGAGTAAGGAAGCAATTAAAGTTAAATGAGGCCAGAAGGATGGGGCCCTGATCTGATGGGATCAGTTCCCTTTTAAGAAGTGACATAAGCAGTGAGGCTTCTCCAGCTTTCTGTTTCTCTCCACCAAGTAAGGACAAAGCAAAAACGTGGCTGTTTACCAGCTAGGGAGAGAGCTCTTACCAGGAATGGAACCAGTTGGCAACTTGATGTTGGACTTCCAGCCTCCAGAACTATAGCATTTTACTATGGCAGCGTCAGCCATGATATGTTTTGGTACTAGGAATGGGATGCTGTTGTAACAAATACCGAAAACATGGAAATAGCTTTGGAACTAGGTAATGTGTAGAGATTAGAAGCGTTTGAAGGCATATATTAGTAAAATTTGAGATTTCTGTGAAGAGACTATAGGAATATGGATATTAAAAGTCATTCTGGTGAGGTCTCAGACAGAAATGAGGAATAGGTGTGTCAGAGCAGAGGGTATTGCTGACTTGACCCAGAAGATTCGACAGTGTGAGGCCCAGTTAGACAAATGCATAAAAGGCAGACATGAGGATGAAACATCAGGCACCAACTTTATCCTGCGGAGTGCACTTCTGTTAGGAAGTGCAGTTCTATTGGAGAGTGCAGTGTATTGCATGGGGCACGCAGTCTTGCGCGCACTTCTCCTGCTCCCCTTTCTTGTGCTCCCCTTCTGCTCTCCTTCTCTTTCCAGGGGATGGCTCTTCACACAGCAAAGTGCAAAAATGGTATTCAGCCACACATGTGTGATACAGTAGTCTGAATTATGTTTACATATTTTCTAAGTCTGGGGTCCTATTCTTAGCCTCGGGCGTGGATTACAACCAGACCTTGGGTCAGTCAGGCCCACAAGGTGATTGGAAACTAGGAAAAGTGATCCTTGTTATAAAGTGACAAAGAACTTGGCTGGATTGTATTTTACTGTTTTGTGGAAGATATAACTTGCGAATGCTGAAATGGGATATTTAGCTAGGGAGAATTCTAAGCAAAATATTGTAGGTGTGGCTTGCATCTTCCTCATTACTTTATAGTAAAATTTGAGAGGAAGAATATGAATTGAAGAAAGAATTGTTAAGCAAAAAGAAAAAGAAAGCAGAACTTGAAGATTTGGGAAATCCTCAACCTATCCATATCGCAAAAAATGAGAAAGCATGTTCTGAAGAGAACAGTAAACATTTGATAAAGAGATCATGAGTGTAACTTGTGAACTTAATCAGACATCTCAGCAGAAGCCAAGAATAGAGATAGGATTATATCAGCAGAGATACTGCCTGTTTGAACTAAAAGGGACAGAGAAAGTGAGAAAGAATGAAGGAAAGCTATTGGACTTGGATTCTACATGACCAGACCATAGTGTTATTTAGCTGTAAATGTGTGCTATTCATCAAGTAATGGGAAGAATGACCCTGAAGGCAATCCACCACAGGCCCAAAGAAAGGCTGTTTCCCCTTGTTTCAGAGTTCAAGGCTCAGGCAGAGAGCCAAAGGGGCTTGATCACACCCCCAACTCAGCAGAAGTCACCCCACAGAGTCAGAAGTAGTAGAAGGAGTAGGATTGCCCGTCTACAGAGCTGTGGAAGTTATGCTGCCATACCAGTGGGCCTGGAAGGTAGGACATTGAGCTGATGAGGATTATTTTTGTTGATGTAAGAACATCCAAAACAGTAGAGAATTTTTATGAGTTCATTAGAACCAAACATGATATGCCAGGAAGCGAGATCTCAAATGCTCTGAAAATGACAGTTTTGCAGTTTCTTCTATACATTTGGAATTAAGGAGGGAACTAAGGAAGATTACATGAAGGTAGGAGAAAGCAAGGCAAGGAAATCTTTATGATAGGAATACAGAATAGTTAACAAGGTTACATGCTCCCTCGAGGGTCTGAAAAAGAAAATTACTCTGGCATCTAAAAGGTGTGGTAACCTAGATGCACGAGAACAATGGCCAGGGCTTGCTTATGGCAAAGATAAACCTTTACATAGGGGTGACTATCTATCATGACCTGCCCAGTCAGGAATCATAATCAGATCACTCTGTGAGGTTACTTTGAGTCAGCTTTATTAAAGAGACCCTCTTTTTTTGTCCATATTCTCAAGCAATGCTACTTTGGCAGAAGAACCTATAGGCTTTTAATCCAAAAGTATGTACATATGATAAATTTATAGTTAGCTCTACCTCCTCATTTAAAAATTAAAGAATCAAAGCTCAGAGTGGTAAAGAAAATTGTCTATTAGATATTGAGCACTTTTAAGTGCCATATCTTATTTATCTTTGTATAACTACCTCTGTAACATAAAAATATGGTGCATAAAAATTAATTGGGAAATAAATTTTTATCAATAAATATTTGTAAATGTTTGCTAAATGCTAGCTCTCCATTTATTATGGTAGATAAACCATAAATGTTAGTTTTTTCCCTGTCATACCCTTCTCACCATCAAAACTGACCAGTTTAGACAACCTATGATATGGTCTTAAATTTACAAGAATTATACTAATTATCTTCAAAAAGATTTACAAAGATCGTATATTATAAGGCAAACACAATGAACCAGCTGCAGCAAAAACAAATCTTCAAAGACCAATAAGGAGCTTCTGAAAATTGAAAATATTGTTACTCAAATAAAAAATTAAATAGGAGGGCTGGAAGAAAAAAATTGAGAAAATCACAACAACATTGTGAAAATTAATAAAGAGAAACCTCATTAAAATGGAGTCAGGAGGCTAGATGAGAGGATTCTCATGCAGGTGTCAGTCAATGCATGCCCCTGACCCCAACAGAAAGAAACATACCTTGCATCTCCAACAGGAAGTGATAGGACTTTACTACTTAGCAGGGGGAAGGAAAGATTCCTCCTTGCCCAGTAACAGCTCAGCCAATGGGAGACAGCCATAACTCTGTCAATGAAAAGTCACTATACTCTGAAGTTTCAATTTCTCCAATGGGTACTTTGTTTATAATAGCTCCTCCCAAGTCTATAAAAGAGCATTTCTCTCCTTTGTATCTCTGGAGTTTCTTGTGGTTTGCCATTAGACCACATGTTCTGAATTGCAGTTCTTTGCTGTTCCCAAATAAAACATTTTGCTGGAAAAATATCTGATTGTCTATTTGTTTAAGATTAATATAATTTGGTTGTCCTATAAGGGATCCAGAGAAGACTCCAGACGTCTCCCAGGCTACTGAGTAAATAAGTTCATTACCCACAGAGCCCACTGAGCTCGCTGATTCCTTGGCAACCTTGAAATTTAAGAGTGAGTCTTTCTCTTTGATCCAAATTTCCGCTCTCATTGTGTGGTGAAGCTCTCCAGGTTCTATTTGGAATCTAATTTAAGGCTTCGTCCTTTTCTGATTATGGCCTTGTTTTGTCTGCGAGTATTTGGTTGGCACATCAGCCTGATTCTTTTGAAATTAGGCTGTTCCACTGGAACTATGCTGGCCATTGGTCCAAATCTCTTGGGATCTGGGTTGTTTCTGCTGAAACGGGGCTGGCCTTTCATCTGATTCCTTTCGGATCCAGGGTGGTTCACTGGAATCGTGCTATTCAGCCTTCAACTGGTTCCCTTTTGGAACTGGACTGTTCCTACTGGAATTGTACTGTTCAGCCTTCAGTCTGACTTTTTGAAATTGAACAATTCCTTGTGAAACTATGCTGGTAATTTGTCTTGAGGAATGTTTAAGCTTTTGCTCTAGAGAAAAAGCCTCTGAAAAACGGTATCTCAGTTATCTGAATACTTTGAGTCTCACCTCCCTCCCCTTTCAAGAATATTGGCTTTACAGCCTTAAAAGAGAGTTAAATTAACTAGACTGCCCTTAGGCATCTCAATCATCAGATTTCCTTTACCTTTTTGTATATGAAAAGAAAATGAATGTCCTTGAGGTACTCACCCTCCCCCGCAAAAAAAACGTGAGGACCCCCATCAACCCTAGGTTATGATAGTCAGCAACTGGACCCTGAGGCATAGGGATCTCCCCCTTGCCTTACAGTCATTACTGCCACTGCTTTTTTGGTCAAGACCACTGAGGAAATCATTGTGGGAGCCCCTTTAACCATCTTTGTATCCCATGTAGTAGAAGGGCCCCTGAATTCTTATCACACTAAACATTTTTCAGTCAACTGCTTCTCCTCTTAGGAAATTGTTTCGTTAACTGCTCCTCACATAACTCTTTCACACTGGAATGACCTTAACCCTGCTTCTCTTTTCCCCGTTACTGATGAATCCCTTACTGACTTCTTAACATTGATAGATTACCATCTAATCTCTCGTGATAATCCGCAGGAAATTCCTTTGAGTGACGTGGACTTCTCATAGCTCACCGATGGTTCTTATTTAAAAGGTCACAATGGCAAATATTGTGCAAATATTGATATTATGCAATATCAACACCCTTTGATGTGGTTGAAGTGGCACCTTTGCCTTTGGCTAATATAACCGAACAAGTTGAATTATACATGCTCACACAGGCCTGCACTCTAGCCAAGGGCAAAACTGCTAACATTTATTCTGATAGTAGATATGCTTTTGGAGTAGCTCATAAGTTTAGAATGTGTGAAAACAACATGGCTTTCTTACTTCTAGTGGAAACAAAGTATAAAGTGGCAGGTATGTTGAGAAATTATTGGAAGCTATATTTTTTACTTTCTGCTTTAGCTATTATTAAAATCCCAGGGCATTCTAAACTTGGCTGTCTGGAAGCTAAAGGAAATCACCTTGCTGACACGCCTACAAGGAATGCTTGCCTTTAAGGAGCCAATAGCAGTCAAACCTCTGTCATGGTCCAAAGGGATATTTTCCCATGTGATAACTTAGAAAAATTGGCTAGAGAATCTCAATAATTGGCCTCAGAAAAGGAAAACCAAAATTGCAAAGTCAACAGTTGTTGGTTTGATGAAAAGGGAAAACTCTGGTTCAGGCCAAATAACAGGCCAGTACTACCTGAGACTCAAATTCCCATTGCTAACTGCTGTGCATTCGTAAACCACTGGTCCACTGATAACATGATGGCATCATGAATCAATGTTGGTTGGGAAATGTTAATAAGGCAACAAAAATCACCTACTCACTCGCTTGTCCCGCTTGTTCAGAGTGCAACCCAGGGAAGCCTGCTTGCTCTGCTCCTGGAATTTTAAATTGCCTAATAGACCATTTGAGGTTTGACAAGTGGATTTCATACAGCTTCTCCAGCTCATGGATATAAATATGTTTTAGTCATGGTCTGTATGTTTCCTCATTGGACTGAAACTTTCTGTTGTAGACAGGCTACTGCCTCTTCTGTGGCTAAAGTCCTTCTGGAAAAGATTGGTTATTCCTACCTGAGGAAAGCCTCTCCAGCTCCACAGGGATCCGGGAACTCATTTTGCCAGTCAGGTGCTTTGACAAGTCTGCGCTGTTTGGCCGGTTTTATAACACTTAAACTACACTTACACCCTCAATCCTCAGGTTTAGTTGAACACACTAACAGCATTATTTATTAAGACTCAGTTGACAAAATTTATAGAGACCCTGCAAATCACTCTGCCAAAAGCATTGCCATTGGTCTTTCTAAATCTCAGATTTGCCCCTTTGGAACTCAAAAACTCTCACCCTTTGAGGTAGACACAGGGAGGCCAATGAACCTGGCCCCTGTCTCTTTTGATCTGTAGATGATAAAGGATATATACTCAACACTGTAAAGGCCTAATTGCTTTTATGAATATAACCGTGTTCTCGGAATCTTTTCAAAGTGGGCTCCAGGGAGACAATCTGAGGCAACACATATAGCACCTGGAGAGTCTGTCTATTGGAAAAGGCACCTCCAGAAAGATTCTCTTCAAGCTCTCTGGAAAAGTCACCATTGGGTTCTGCCAACCAATCCTCGTGCTGCCAAACTCCAGGAAACAGACTCCCGGATCCACGTGACACATCTAAAGAAAGCACCTAACCTTGACTAGACCTGCATGCCATCTGATGACCGGAAGGTGAAGATTTCCCAAAACTGAAATAGATGACACCTTTCTCATGATGTTCAGACCAGATCAGTTAGAATATTTAAAATTCACAGAAGTCTCTCTTTCATATGGACTATTAACTGACTCTGGATTCTTACCCAATTCATAGTTTCTGAATTTGCTACAGGCTATATTATTCATAAGGCATTTTGTTTCACTTTCTTTTGGAATAATAATAATATCTTTAATTGCTTCATCTTTTATTCTTGCATGTATCTTATCAAAACACTATTTCATTCTTTCAGTTCGAGGGTACTTTCTCTGTATTCACTATCTTAAGATACAGACGTTAGATGAGAAACGCCTGAGAGATTTTCCTCCTTCCTTTTCTTGTGGCTCAAATGTGACCACAGTAGTTTCCAGTCTGTGTACTTTCCCTCTAAAGTTAGACAAGCTACCCAGGAAAGGTCCTTACTGGTATCAAGGAATAAAAGGCCGCTGACTCTGGAAAAATCTGACTCTTGATCAGCAATGCTTTTGGAGAAAGATCTTGATCAAAAGGAGGAAATGTGAAAATTAATAAAAAAAAATCATTTATAATGAAGAGGCTAGAAGAGAGAACTCTCACTAGTGTGTCACTCAGTACACACCACTGACCCCAACTGGAAATGTTGTACCTTGCATCTCCAAAAGGAAGTGATAGGACTTTACTACTCAGCAGGTGAAAGGAAAGATTCCTCTTTGCCCAGTAACAGCTCAGCCAGTGGGAGACTGCCATAACTCAGCCAATGAAAAGTCAATACTTTGAACTTCCAGTATCTTCGAGTGGGGTCCTCATTTGTAACAGCTCCTCCCAGTCCATAAGAACATTTCTCTCCTTTGTTTCTTTAGACTTGCAAGTGGTTTTCCATTAGACTGCATGTCCCGAATTGCAGTTCTTTGCTGTTTCTAAAAAAACAAACAAAAAAAAAACATTTTGCTGGAGAAATATTTGATTATTTGTTTAAAGTCAACAACATATAGAAAAAAGACATAAAATAAGAGAATATGTTAGGAGCTCTAGACGATTAATTCATAAGATACACAGTCAAAACAATGTATTTAGAATGAAAAGTCTTATTTCAAAACGAGAACAGGGAATAATATTATCAAAGAAGTGGCAGAAAAATACCCAGTGCTTAAGAAAGGTAAGTTTATAGAATTTAATGAGAGACTACAGAGTATAGAATAGAAGGAAAGGGAAAATGACAACTACAACAAAATATACCCTGAGCACATCTTCATGCGATTTTAGAACATAAGATAAGGATAAAGAGAAAATTCTGAAATCTTTCATAAGAAACAAAAGGCACTAACAAAAACAGGTCCTCTACCAACAAAGGGGGGTCAAACTGCTATTAGATATTTCTTCAGGCTGTGGACATGTCCTTAGGTTGCTTGAAGACAATGGATTCCTTCAAAGTTATAACAGAAAATGATTTTTTTTAAAAAAAAATCTATAATCTGTGTAATTATCAACCAAATATGAAAGTAGAATAATTTTTTTCAGACATACATACTTTTAAAATTTAATCCCATGCTTCTTATCTCAAAAAAATCTTTGTGGAAATACTCTCTAAAACAAAGGAAGAATCAGAAACAAATTAATATGGAATACAAAAATCGGTAGGGTTGCAATGAAAAAAATCTCATATTGGCAGTTCTTTTAGTCACATTTGTACATATTAAATAAAGCTTTCCACAACATTTTGGAATATCTAGTGTAACATTTCGGATAATCTTAGTGATTTAAGAGATGTCTTTTTTTCTTTCAATCAAGGAAAGTGAAAGCCAAACAAAATCCTTATAAAAAAACAAAGTATAAATGTGAGGAAAATCAAAGTAAGGCATGATTAGTGGGATATAACTAGAGATAATCCATTTGAGCTTTTTATTGGGAACATTCCTTTTCTACTGGAACAATTTTCATGACAGGATGCATGCATCCTTCTCTTAGATTCAATTATATTGTCTTGTGTTGCAGTGAATAATGTATAGTTACTATCATAATATTCTTAATGTGGTTTATTTGCTTTTGATTTCCCTATAATTAAATAGTGGGAAAAGTTATGACTATAGAACAGAATGCAAACAAATATTAAGAAACCTAACACTATTAAAAACATAGTTGACAGAATTGGGGAAGTGTTAAGGGGAAGAAGATATACATGGACAGAGGTATAAATATATTATCCCTCTTCATCTTACATAATATAGAATTAGGAGTTAGTCTCTGAAGTTAAAGCAATACAAAATTAAGATTTTTATATATTACGTGAAGTTATGAAGGTGATCAATAGAGGAAAATAATTTAAAATATACATAAAAACAAATTATAGGAACAAGTAAGAAAATATAGAGATTTCAAATCCTTTATAACAATAGATGTAACCTGAAGTTAAATTAATAAATACAGTATGAGAAAATTATTTAGATTTAAGAAAATAATCAAAATAAAAACAAAAAAAAACATTAAAGAATGGTCAACTGTAAGGAGAGGACTGGTGTAAAGTACAAAGAGGAAACAATTTTAACTTTAATTTTTTATTTCAATTCTGTTTGAAATTTTCATTTATTCTATGATATTTAAAAATTGAATTCCATGTACATTTGTTATTTTATAATGAATAATTAATAAATAATTATCGTTCAGTGTTCAATTACTGTTGGTTATGGTTAATTCTTTCATTCATTTAGTCATCAAATCAACATTTCCTCAGCACTTACTGTAGGCCAAACATTGTTATAGATTTTGAGACTATACATCATTGCCTCATGGATTTCACATTCTACTGAGGGAGACTAAATATAAACAAGGAAACTAAATAAATGAATAAAATCTATTAAGATAGTGATAAGGCTTTAAAGAGAATTCAACAGGATGATGAGATGTGTGTATAAGGTTGAGAGGATACATTATGTGAGAGGTCAAGAAGGCAATTCTGTGGAAGAGATATTTGAGCTGGGGCCTGATTGTTGAGGAGAGAGAACTATCTGTAAATAGAGGCCCCTTCGGAGTTGAATGAAGAGTTCCAGGAAGTGGTAACAGTCGTCATAACGGCCCATCGTGGGCTTAAGGGACAGAAAAAGGAATAAGTGCCTAAAGTATAGCAAATGAGAGGGAAGTGTAGAGTCTAGATGAAGAGAGGTTTTGCAAATCATGACAGAGTTTGGATTTTATCATAATCGTGACAGAAAATGAGTCAGAACTTGAACTTTTGTTTTTTGATGAAGAGTCCAGTGGAATTTTCTAACATATGATGATGGACAAATCATCTTTCCTGGAGGAATTTTGTATGTAAAATTCTGTGTCCATCTTGATTTTGGAGAATTAATTAACTTTTAAAATATCTTCCAACACCGATTTATAATTTGAGCACTTTGTAATAGATATGTCACTGCATGGCAAAACTCATCGATGTCTTGCATTACCCATTTATTAGAATATATTTTATTTTACTATTTGTCACAAAGAATTTGGATACAGTTTTATTCACTTTCTATATTGCTTGTTGGGTAAGACAACAGACTTGGATTTCACAGAATAATAAGGTTTAAATTTAATTAACAAGGATGAGAGTAAACAATTGACAACCTAACTATCTTTTGCCATGGAAGTATATTAAAATAAGGAAACAAACAAAGATAGAGAACTATTGCTCTGTTATCACCATTAATTCCCCTAAAGAATGGACACTTGGTACTAAAAAAGTAGGAAAGGCATATTCTGAAAATTATGGACTGTACTTCAGTTGACATATATTTAGGTTGATGAAAAATGACAGCTATATGTCTGTTTTCCTTTTATTGTAGCCCAGTGGCTTTCATTGGACTGTAGACCAAATAATGTTATCCACCAAATAATGATTTGTAATAAAAAACTACCATTCTCCATTTTGGAATTTATTGTTACTGAGGAGA
Source organism: Pteropus alecto (assembly GCF_000325575.1). Lineage (NCBI taxonomy): Eukaryota > Metazoa > Chordata > Mammalia > Chiroptera > Pteropodidae > Pteropus > Pteropus alecto. Next base: position 35,872,213 of record NW_006436298.1, on the reverse strand, counting down.
GCAATTCTTTCTCATGGTGCTCTGGTCAGGACGGTTTCCTAGAAATGTGCTATGGTTTATTTTGTCTCTTCATGCTGGTGATTAAGATCATAAACTGAGATACACATGTTAAAGTACAAGTTCCAAGAATAAGGCTGTGACAAACATAACTTTATTAACTCATATTTTTCACTGCCCTTGGTTCCACACAGATACAAATAGAATTCTATACTTTTATTCTTGCCAAGTTTTGGCACTGGATGCTGCTGAGGCGCCATCTGCTTCTTTACCCACCTTACCTATCTCCCTTTCCTTCTTTTTCTCAGTCCACTATTACCAATCTTCCCCTGTTCCCACCCTCTTTTTTTCCCCCCTGCATTACTTCTCTTCATCTTCCCTGTTGATTTTCTCTCTCCCTTAACTTCTCCCTTTCTCTCCCTCTTTCACTTTCACCTCTTTCATTGCCCCACTTTTGTCCTTGAGTCTTAAAGGTATCCTGTCTGTTTTTAAAAACTGCATCCAGTTTTCCTCCAGTTCTTCCATTTTCTCTTTCCTATTTCCCCCTATCTTCCTTCTTTCTTTGTGTGTGGAGGGACATGGAGATATTGGGAGATGGTAGGCTGTTAAAGTATAATCCTTACCAATGGAGAGGTCAATTTATACATTTCAATATCAGATCATCCAAGTATCCTTTTAAATTCTGATCTAAACATCAAAGGCCTTTGGTTATCAAATTCTCCTGCATCCTAAAAGATTTTAGTGGTATGGATTGTTAAGCTTTGTTTTATCATTCGTGAATAAAACTAACTAGAATGTAAATTTTTTGCTTTTAAATTTTTAGTTGTTTTTAATAGCACTAACAATATTTGGTAACAAATATGCAAGCACATATTTGGTACCAAAATATTTATTATTGTTAAGAATATGATAGGTTTTTAGAGCTAATTTTAGTTTCAAGGAGAATGGGAAAATTGACTCATATAGAATCTTATATTGGCTGTTGAATACATTAGTCTCAAAAATAGTTTCTCAATAACATGAACTCTTAGATGTCCAGGTTATGTAGAGTAAATACAGTGTCATGAGGAAAGGCCAAAGGTCAATTAATTAAGAAGAGAGTAGACTCATTCTGTCCTTTTTGTACCCTCATGAATGAAGAAGCATTGTGCCAACTTCTCTGATAATCCATTTTTTAGTAACCCTCTTTAGGGATCATTATTTTACTCTTCTTAGCTCTCCCATAAAATAGTAGGCAATTAACTGTTCACGGAGGCCTCCTGCTTTATCAGAGTGCATTTTATTTAGAGCTCAACCTTCTGGAGAGTGCTATAAGCCAAACAAAATTATAACCAAGGATTATTCAAGTTAGTTTAAACCAGAGAAATGGAAGTTATTAGATAGATATCTAGGGTGTAGATAGAGCAAGAAACCCTAGACCAGGAAATACTCCATTGCAACCAAGAAGTAGAAAACTGGCAACTACCTAGCTCTTGTTTCTGCTTTGATCCTGTTTCCCTCTCACTGGCTTTTGGAGCTTCTCCATGGAAATGGCCATAAGCCTGCAAGTTTATGTTTCTTCTGTTCAGAGTTAAACCCAAAGCAATTGGCTTTTTCTAAATCTTAGTTTTAAATTCCCAGGAGAGGGATTCTGAGTGATCCAGCTTTTGACAATGTCCTCCCCTGGTCTAATCAATGGTGGCTAGGAAATTTGGAATACCTGAGGCATACACTGTGAGGAGCAAGAGGGAGACAGTTATTAAGGGAAAGGTATCAGTGTCAGCTGTGAAATTTCCCCCCAAAGTGTATACTACGAGTGGTCTTTGAGTATGCACTTGTCTGAAAACTAGACTTCTCATTGGGATAGATGCTAGAATTAGTGTAGTAAGGAACCCAAACTGAAGTAAACATCAATGTCTTTGAGCAGAGAATTGAACAACAACAGCCACAAAACCGGAACCAAAAAGTATAACAAACAGTATAATAAACTGCATATATTTACTTAACTCTAAACTAAGATCATTCATTAATTCTCTTTCCAAAATGAAATGGTAGTGGTGGTGGTGGCAGTGGTGGTGTATGTGTGTGTGTGTGTGTGTGTGTGTGTGTGTGTGTGTGTGTAAAGAGAGAGAGAGAGGTGAAATGTTATTACTTTCACAACTGGGAACAGAATTCTTTTATTTAGAAAAATGCCTTGATAAGGTCTTGGGAAAAGTCCTTCAAGGAACTCAAATGTCATCAGAGTTTAAGGTTAGAGAAAAGGTGTTTTGTTCATGGGGGAGAAGAATTTAGAGCTCCCTGGGAAAACCGAGGGTTTAAGCAGAAGGATGGAACAAGGAGAGAGATGAGAGAGATGGTAGTGGAGTATAGAGGGTAGAGATGACTTCTATGTGGGAGATGTTGCAGAGTGGAAACTCCAGGAGTAGGAATAGAGTTATAGAAAAGGAATATGGTGAAGAGGAAGACCGTATATGGATATTAAGTTTGTTTGCTTTCTGCATGAAGGATGATCCCATTTTTTTATTCTCATCTATTCAGTAAAATCTACTCATTTAAAAATGATTACGGTGAGTGATTTTGTGTGTGTGTGTGTGCGTGTGTGTGTGTGTGTGTGTGAACATTGAAAAAAAAATAAGGTTAATTTTCACATTAAGGTAAATATTATGGGCACCAGAACATGTGAGGATATGAAACCTAAAGGAACCCTAAGAAAATAAGAGCTCTAGGAAAAAAGGGGAAAAAAAGACCATAACATAGTGCTTGCTGTTCAAGCCTACCTGACTAAGATTTTTAAAGTATGAGTGCTCTCATACTTTAAGGTTATATTGTGGAATTGTAAGTTCAAAAGAAGCATTCCATTATCATTATCCTTTTAGGTTTATTTGAACTAGAGTTAAAGGCTTTCTAAAAGTGAAAGAGCAAAACAAAACTAGAATATTTCACTATATTTAGAAAGATGCTAGGTTAATTATATTTGCCTTTATTAAAAGAAGAGATTTCTTGAACTCAGAAACAGAGAACAGAGTGGTGGTTGCCAGAGATGGGAGATGGGTTGTGGAAGGAATGGGTGAAAGGGGTCAAAAGGTATAAATTTCCAGTTATAAGATAAATAAGTTCTGGTAGATATAATGCAGACCATGATGACTATAGTTAACAATACTATATTGTATATTGGAAAGTTGCTAAGTGTAGAGTTCTTATCACAAGAAAAAGTTTGTAACTGTGTGAAGTGGTGGATGTTAACTAAACATCTGGCAATTATTTAGATTTATATATTATATATATTATCATTATCATATATAATCATTATACTGTATACCTTAAACTAATAAGTTAATGTGAATTATATTTTAATAAAATTAGAGGCAGAAAAGAGAAAGTTCTGACAGCATAGCCAAATGAATATTTGTTAATATGTCTTGATAAATTCCACTTACTTGCTTGAGACAACCTTGAGACACATGCCTTGCCAAAGGCTTACTTTCTTGTTAAAATGAAAAATAAAAGCATGTCTGGCCAGTTTCCTGCCTCCAAGCATTTACTCCATTCTTTCTTCTAAACCTGCTCTTCAAGATATTTTGAAATACCTAACCATCTGTACTGTAGATGTGAAAGTACAGATGATGCAATTTATTTTACCTGAAACAAAAATTTATATATTCATAGATAATTATATTAGGTAAGAAATCATGGAAATATAGTACAGGCACTGTAACATGTTCTCGCTCATAAACTTTTTTTTTTTTTTTTGGGTGTTGTGTACGTGAGATTTTCCTCTACCAACTTAGTAAGAACTGGATGGGGAGAAGTGATACCATCAGGGAAAATTAAGAGTGTTATCCAAATACTTCAGCATTGTCTTCATTAAAATATTTCAGGTATACTTTGATATAAAAGTTTTGGAGTCTTATGTGTTGTTGAATCCGGGTCTTATGTATCAATTATGTAATAATATATTTTCATTAAAGATACACAGCTAATTGACAGCAAATGGTATATCTGCATAAAACATTTATGAGTATTCATGCTCTCAGATTGAGCATAGGTGAACATCTTTAAGAGGGCTGTTCTTTGAGAATGGTTCCTTGTTTCTATCACAGTTGTGTTTGCAAACTATAAAAATTCACTGTCCTGAACAAAGACTCACAGACAGGGCAGACCCATGACTTAAATGAGCCAAACAGTCTTTTTTGAAGGAATATGGCATTGGAATTTGGAAACAAGAGCCTTGCTAGGACTTGAGCTAAGAAAGAACATGCATGGGAAAACACTCAAAAAAAAAAAAAGTCAATTGGTAGAGAAATTTAAGGATCAAATAAGTGCAAAGAGAAAGGTAAAGAACATGAAGAGAGATAGAAAGAGTGAGTGGTTTTTGTTTTTTTGTATTGAGGATCTACTCAAAACTCATGTATCTCTATAATAAATGCCTTCTTTGTTTTATTAAATTTTAAAATTGAAATATACTTTGACATATGACATTATACAGTATTAGTTTCAGGCATACAACATAATAATTTAATATTTGTATATATTGCAAAATGATCATCACAATAAGTCTAGTTAACATTTATCACCACTCATAGTTTCAAAAAAATTTTTCCTTATGATGAGACCTTTTAAGATCTACTTTCTTAACAACTTTTAATTATACAATACAGTACTATTAACTGTAGTTACCATGCTGTACATTATTCAAACAATTTTGTATGGGATTTTGTACTTGCATTTTGTGACTAAGATGTTTCTCTTTCCTTAGTATCCCTACCCTAGCCCTCAAAGTTCACCACATGAGCTTTACAAATAGCTACTCTCCTAAGGTGGGTATTTTTTTTTTTTTAAATTTTAGGGTACTTTTAATGACTTGCTTAATGAGCATTGTTTGTGTAATTTCTTTCTTTTTATTCTAATTAGAGAGTAACCAGAATCAAAATTATAAAAGAAAATTAGTGTAATGCCTGGAATGATTATGCTTTTGATATGGTCCAATCACTAACACTTATCATTTTTGTATAATAATTAGTAGGGTGAACAACACTTCTCTTTTCAATTTGGGTTGACGTAATAAACATACATTAAATGTTTGCTGAAAGAAGGGTTTTGTTAGTACATCCTGTGTGAGTAATGGCATTTCATGACAAAGAAAGATAATATTTAATAACTGACTTTTTCTAAGACGTAATAGGAAAAGAACATAATCATTCTTTGCAAATAATTTATCGGTATTATTTCATAGCATTGATAAGTGTCATTTTTCTCAGAGGAAAAGTCAGGTTAGGCTTCCCTTAAATGAAAATGATATGCATCCACCACACAAAATGGAACCACACATTGAGTTATGAATAAGGTATTGATAATATTAAGATTAAATCTAATATTAAGTAATATTAAGTGAACAAATTTTATTGCACAAATAAGTGAAAGTTTCTGTCATAACAATATGCTTTTTTAAGGGTAAAGAGTTACCAACTCAAATGTCTATAGAAATTTGGTAAGTACACACATTGGTAGGTGGGGCCTGGTATAGATAATAGGAAGTGATGGTGACTGAGATAGTGGAGAAATATACCTTGCCTAAAGCAATTCAAATTCAAATAATAACAACCACAACAAAATAAACTACACTGTGTTTGGGGGGAAAAACTCAAACCCCAAAACACCATCAATAAGACTTCTTCTGTCCAGATTTAACAATAGCCACCCATTTACAAGCTTTCTTTGCAGCCAATAGAATGCTGCCAACATCCAATAACACTGACCTTTGATATCCTTGTGTTCCTCAGAGGGTGCATCTGAAACTACTTAACATTTCACTTTTTTAACTCCTTGGCTAGTGACACTGCTTTGTTCTTCTTTTATCAGGGAAAATGGTTTAGTGCACTGCATCTCACATTTCCATAGATGGGAGAAAATTTCCACCCCAATGCGCGAGAGGAGGCAATATGCTTCCGACTCCTCTCTCTACTCTTTTACATTACTTCCTCTCCATCAAGAGGAACACACAATTTCGACAAGAGCCTGATTAGCTATGGATGGAGTTAACATGTTGAAAATCATGGTCCAGCCTGATGAATTTCTTTCTTTGTCCCTGGGTTGAGAAAGGATATAATTTCTTTCTCCCTTGAGTCTTGGTGCCTGAATGTGATCAAGATGGTCTATAGTTCCACTTCTTCCTACTTGTGGATCCTAACATCTAGACTTGAGATAAAGTAGTAGAAAGACTCCATGTTGACTACAGATCTAAGCTATACCCTCCAATTCAAACTTGCATGTAATGAAAGGGGGGACTAAATTCAAACTCATACTTGGCTTCTGTTCTATTTAACACTTGGTTTGAGTTTTATAGTGGAGAAATGGTGAGAAATTAGATCCCCAGCAACCTAGGGGAACTAACAATTCTGCCTCAGGAAACCAAGGGGATTTTTTGGCCATCTGGCAAGTTACAATTCTTTCTTAAACTCTGAGCACATAGACTTAGTAAACTATTAAGAAAGAGTTGAGAAAACATGGATTAGGACATTATATTTTCTCAAGATAAGGATGATTTATGTAAGATATAACTAGAGTATGGGACAAGTACATGCAATAATCTTTTGTCTTCACATTGTATGATAATTTTTACATACTTGTTATCTTAGTATCTCTCTGTTAGAGAAGTCTGCCTCTTGATATCTTAATGAGGAAGGAATAGTTTTCATTAGATACAATTACTGTTGATCATCTTGGGAATAAATGTGCTAAGCTAATCACCTTAAGGGTTAGAAGCAACAAGCAGCTGTATCCATGGAGATTTGTCTGCTTCTCTTAAACCAGAGACTATCAAGGACTAGTGTTAATGAACAGCTAGACGTCTGGAGAGTTTGATACTAGGGTACTGGGGAATCTTAGAACTTCCATAACATGGCTCTGTAAGAGCTGGATACACTGGAGGAAATTAGTACTTTATATATGGAAAGTAAGTAAATGGAGATCATGATGGCCTAGATTTGGGGGGTGTGGGGAAGTCTCAGCCATGGAAAACTAAAAAAGAAGTTAGAGAAGTCAGTAATGAGGATCTCTACGCAGCTAGTCAGATCCTCAGAACAGGTTTCCTCAGTCACCCATATAATTTGATTCTCAGTGAAATGCAAGAAAATTGGTTTCTTTCCTCTTACCAAAGATTGCAGTTATTCTCTCCATATAGTTTTTGATTAAGACAGGGCTACTGAAGTGAGTGATGATGAGAGAGACTTTCAGTAGTCAGTTTCTTGCTCTGTTTACATGTCAGTCATCTAGTCTGAATGGAGATAATGGAGCTGCATGTGGCAAATTGGTTTTGTATAACAGCACTTCAAATCCTTAATAATCCTTGAATTAATAATACTGCAAAGGATACTGAGGCAGCACTGGAATAATGCTTAGGAACCATAGCAGCTCCTTAAGTGCTGTAACCAGAACCAAAGACAGCAGACTGTTAATGTGAACGTTCCAAAGTTCTGAGTCTAGAAAAAAGAGAACATCAGGAGATCAAAAGTCTTAAAAGTGAAATTCTTTCTGCGCTGAAACAATAAGTATTAAGTAATATTTTTTAAAACATTGCATTTTAAAAATATCACTGCTTCCTATTTAAATCATATTTTTAAATTTTTATTATCTGATAAGGACTAATTTGATCATTGAAGGATATGGCGGGGGGGATACTTAAATTACAGGGTTGTGCGAACATTATAAAATGGACATAGAGGACCAAGTAAGTTTCATAAGATGGGTTCACCTCCTCTTGAGTATATTACTGTATAAATAAATAAAAAGTATAAGTAAAATAAATAAAATAAAAAGTATAAATAAAAAGAATTACTTTTTATTTCTTTGGTGAAGGAGACCTTCTTCAATGGGTAGAAATCATTCAGGGCATAGTATTAGCAAGTAGTTATGCCAAATGAGAAGGTCTGGAGAAGTGCACACCCACCAAGACGAAACTATAAGGCAGTTTCAGATTCTGGAGAAACAGAGATGCGCTAGGGCGTGAGTGGGTGCTAATCCTTCCCAAAATCCTCTATTCATTTTTTTGATTTGGCCATCATACTTCTATGAGAAGCATTTATTAGGGAATACAGGAAACAAAAGGAAATTATGTCAACCATGGCAAATGCTGTGCTTTAAGTTTCTATTCAGAAAGATCTCTACATCACCCTTCACTGATGAGTAAAGAAATTCTTTCCAAGGACAATTCATTTAATTCTCAGCAGTAGCTTGCCTTCACTTGGCAATATTAGAAATTTATTTTCTGCTGTGCTACCACAGGGTTATTTAAACTCTACTACATCAAGTCATAATCTGATAAGTAGGATTTACGCATGTCTTAGCTTAACTCAAATATTGGATTAACATCTGCACCAAAAACATTTAGATCAGGAGTGATTCAGAAGGAATGGTTTAGACTCTCTGACTTCCGTTATTTCTTTTATGACTGAAAAGGGATAGACCATTAAAACAAATTCAGATATTCACTTAAATAGAACCTTTCTGGAAAAACTGGAAAACTGGAGGGCAACCAGAGGAAGTCTGCTGCAGACTTTAGTTGATATCACCATTTCTAGTTTGGTTCTCTCACTCCTGTTTCTCCTACTGATGGCTGCTGCTTTTTAGGCTGGCACTACAATTCCAAGGCATCTGATTTTCTCAAGCTTCTACATGAATGGAACCGGAAATGTGAAACTATTTAGTCTGGTGGGTAGCGGGACAACTTACAGCAAGTCTGATAACTTTTCTTAGTATTTACTACTCATACCAATATGGGCACTCCAAAGGAAATAACCATGGACTCTAATCGTTATTAATACACAGCCACACCTTTGCAAATATTTGTGAGTGGAGGCCAGGCTATGGATGTTACACTTCGATCAAACTATTCTACTTCACAAATTAAAAAAAAAAATCAATGGATCGAAATATATGATTATAATGATTAGTATGAACTAACCTCAAGTCAGACTCTGGTGCATTTGTTGACTCAAGAGTGATTTGAGGCAAATGCCCTGCCTATTATGATCCAGCTCTGCCTGCAAAATTTTACTCTCAGGCAGAATCTTTGTCAAATTCTCTGTGGCTTCTCATATAAGACCAAGCAGACTGAATGAGTGAAAACCTTGTAGTTATGAAAAATAAAACAGTCCCATATTCAGTGATAGTAAAGAATTCTGTATTAGGAATAGATTTAGTTGCATGTAACAGAAAATGCCAATGATCAGTAGTTTATATCTCTGGAAGTCTGGATGTAGAGATTACAAGACTGGTAAAGTAGTACTATGCTCGTCAGAAACCCTGGCTCCTTCTATCTTGCTACTCTGGCCTTCCTTGGCATGTTGCATTATGTCTCAACATGGCAGCTGGAGCACTAGCCATGATATCTGTATTCTTTTAAAGAGACTTTCTAAAAGTCTCACACATTTCCACTTTCATTTTATTGGTCAAATGTTAAATTAGATGGCTAAATCTAGCTGTAAGGAAGGATCGGAAATATATATATTTTTATCAAGTGTTTACCTGAGATCCACACTTCGATTACTAAGAAATAAAGGGATAGTGAATACTCAGAGCCATTAGAAGTATCTATTGCAGATGATATGAAGAAAAACTTCTGTGTCTTTCTCTGCTCACTGTGCATATGCATGTGCTAAATCATGCTGCTTAGTGTTCTTACTCCTGCTGCAGCTCACAGGCATCAAGCATGTCTGGTTCTGTGCCTGTTCGAACTGACTAGTTATGGAATATCACATTCACACATGCAAAAAGTGTTGAACACATACAGTCTTCGAGAGTAAGTTGCAGACATCATGACCATTTATCCCTAAATACGTCAATGAGTATTTCCTATGATTAAAAATATTATCCTACATAACCACAGTACAGTTACCAACTTCAGTATATTTATCATTGACACAATAATTAAATCTACTTTCCACATTCCTGTGTCATCAGTTTACACCAAACTTTCCTTCATAGACAAGTTATTCACTTGTGGATTTCCCTTCTCCTAGATTTCTAAGTTTTCAGATCTTTCCTCCATCCCTTGGGTCTTAGTTTTCTAAATGGATATATATTCTTTCCCAGTATTTGAGAAAAGTTTTTAGGGAGATAAGAAATATTAAAAAAAGAAAATTGTATTACTTTATAAGACAAACAATAGTATGAGCTAAAACCAAAGAAAGTATAATTTAAAGAAGATTTGATAAGAATTGTATTCTATACATTTTTTTCTGTGTATGATGGTACTCAAGCATTTATAAACCTTTAATCCCTTAACAGAGTTAACAGTCTGTCTAACCCCAAATTTCTTTACACGAAGCAACTCTCTCTTTTCACAGATCAGAGATTCTTAAATTTGTGTCATAGAATCTCCTGGAAAGCCTATAAAAATATGTAATAAGCAATTTTTTTGTGTGCTTAAACGTGTGCCAGACACTGTTGTGTGAAAACTGTGAAATAGGTTTAGGCCAAAAAATAAATAACACAATCTTTATTTAGAAGGCTCTCTCTGGCTGCTGTGTTGAGAATATACAATATGGGGGCAAGGTAGGAGGCAGAGAAACCAATCCCAAAGTCTCTTATTTTATACAAGCCAAATAAGAAATGGTGGTGACTTGGATGAAGGTTAAAGTAATTGACAGGGTGAGGAGTGGACAGATTCTGAATATTTTGATGATGGAGTCAATGGATTTTCTGTTTGATTGGATGTAGGGTACGAGATTAAAAAGCAGACTCAGGAATGACGCCAAAATTTTGGCTTGAGTAACTTTCCTCTATCTTTTAGCATTTAGAAGGAACAAATACCAGGTAAACATGATGCTCTGATCTCCCAACAGCCAAGTTTATCATGATGTGGTTAAAGGCATAGAAATATTTTCCACTAAAAAATACTTTTAAAATACTCAACAAACAAAACCAAACAATCTAATTTAAAAAATGAGACAAAGACCTTAACATACACCACACTGATGATGTACAGATGGCAAACAAGCATATGAACAGATGCTACATATCATATGTATCAGGGAAATGCAAATGAAAACAATACTGAGATACCACTAAACACCTATTAGAATGGCCAAAATCCAGAACACTGACAATAAAAAGTGATGATGAGGATGTGATATAACAGGAAGTCTCATTCATTGCCGGTGGGAATACAAAATGGTACAGCCAGTTTGGAAGACAGTTTGATGGTTTCTTATAAATCTAAACACTCTTACTGTACAATCTGGCAGTTTTGTTATTTGTTTTTCACCCAAAGGAGTTGAAAACATGTTCACATAAAAACCCACACCCAGATGTTTATAGCAACTTTATTTATAACTGCCAAAACTTGGAAGTAACCAAGATATCCTTCAGTAGGTGAATGGACAAATAAACTGCGGTGCATCCAGTCAATGGAAAATTATTCAACGCTAATAGGAAATAAGCTGTCAAGCCTTGCAAAGGCATGGAGGAAACTTAAATGCATATTACTGAGTAAAACAAATCAGTTCAAACATATCATTTCAACTATCTGACATTCTGGGAAAGGCAAAACTATGAAGACAGTAAAAAGACCAGTGGTTGCCAGAGGCTGGGGTTGGGAGGAGGATTGAATGAGCAGAGCATAGGGGATTTTTAGGGCAGTGAAAATACTTTGTATCATGGGCCGCCAACCTCAGGGCCGCTGACAGGTCAGTCCATAGCCTGTTAGGAACCGGTCGTACAGCAGGAAGTATGGCGGGCAAGTGAAGCTTCATCTGTATTTGCAGCCACTCCCCAGCACCTCAGCTCCACCTCAGATCATCAGGCATTAGATTCTCATAGGAGCACTGGTCCCTGGTACCAAAAAGTTTGGGATCGCTGCCCTGTATGATACCATAACGATGGATACATGTATTTTTATGTTTGTACAGACACATAGAATACACAACACTAAGAGTAAACCTTGATGTAAACTATGTTTTCTGGGTGACTATGATGTGTCAACACTGCAGGTTCATCGGTTTAACAAATTACCACTCTGGTGGGGGACGTTGATAATGGGGGAGGCTGTGCATATGTGGAGGTAGGGTACCTTCTTTACAATTTTGCTGTGAACCTAAAACTTCCCTAAAAAACTAAAGTCTTGAATAAACAAACACACAGCTCCTCAAACCTGCAAATCTGAGTAGGTGATTCTTGAGACTTGGTTTTTGGGGGTGGGAGAGAAGGGGTTTTAAATATAATTTTTCATAAGCCTTCATATAGTATAGGAATCTTTGCTACCTGATTCTTTATATCAAGGTTTTGTTTCACATTTTCACTGATGAAGAATTCAGTATTGACAAGATACCAACTCCGTTTTGAATAGTTTGAAATGTTAAGAATTTCCGCCTGTGTTGCAGCAAAAATTACTTGTTCATTACTCTGCCTCTGTAGCTGTGTGGAATAAATCTATGTTTTCTGCCATATAACAACATTTAAATATTTGAAGAGAATTCTACAACTTGTAATTTTCTTTTCTATGATGCCTTTAGGGAAATTCTTCTTTTATATCTGTGATAAACAGGAGATTATGTCTAGGTTTTATTGAACAGATACATATTTTGATTTTCCAGTTCCTGCTTCCTGAACAATTTTCAGATTTTACTTTCAGGTTTCTATATTGACTGATCAGACAGTAGTCAAAATAAATATTGGCTCCATATATCATATCTAATAAGGCTTTATTCATTTCCCTCAAAGAGGTGTTTATGAGACAAGAGAATAAAACTTGTTTTTGCACCTGCATTAAGTACAACATTGTATTGTGTTGCACATTAATTTTCCTTTTGTGTCTTCTTTTTTCTTTTTCCTCTTGTTGTGTATTTACCTTCTTTTTTTTCTTTTCTAAAATATAACAGATATTAAAGCCTTAATGCCCTACTCAACAAATACATATATCTCCAGGATTAAGAAGAACTATTCCAAAAAAATTCTTGTTGAACTTTGAGGATTCATTGGGGTAGAAGGAAAGTCGGATTGAATTTACAGTTTTGACAAAAGGTAATGAAATATTAAGTTACATGAACAGAGGCAGAAGTGACTCGAAATAGAGAAGTAACATTACCTTTCTAGCTGCTGTTTAGATACATCAGAAGTGTGTTCAGTTTGGGTTTGATGAGCCTCATGTTGGGAAAACGGAATGTAAATAGGAGATAGCTCAACTGTGTTTTGACCCCTCTCATCCTCATCACTGGTGTCAACACATAGATAAAAGGGTAAATTGGAGGAAGTCTGGCAATCTCCTCACTTTCTCTACACGTGCTTCTCAGAGAAAGCATCCCTAGAATACTGAGAATCAAGAAAATTGCTGAGGTACATCTGAGCTACTACTTGTCTCATGCCTGCTTTCTAAGCTTGCTGTTCTACTTTCTGTTTGCTATAGGAGTTTGGGCTTCATGTTGGTCTAGCCATTGGAACATATTGTCAGTATATCATTTTTATGTAAGGCAAAGAGTATGCACTTTCTGGAGCAAAATTTTTCAGATTTGATTAACAGGAATTTTCGGATGTTATGAACAGGAATCATCTAGAGTCAACACCGTTGCCCTTGCTAAGGACTCAGCTGAGGTTGTTAGGGTAGGAAAGGTGATGCGGACTGGGATGTACTGTCTTGGTGGATCTGCTGGGGGAGAGAAAGGAAAGAGAGGACATGCCCTGGGGTGTGGTCCAGTTCAGACCGCTCTCTGTACCGTGCTCTGCCTAGACGTAGATCTGATTTGGCACTGAGATAGAAACTCATATCTCTGAACCTAGTTCAAGACTATGATTTGCAGAATTTACCCTAGGGCACATGTAAACTGTTTTATCTCCATATATAAGCGTATCATTGGCAATGGTAAAGGCATATGAACTTAAGTTGATGACTGTGTTAGCCTTAAAAAAATGACTTAGGATCAGCAGAATAGATTTTTACATGATTATAGGTCGGAAAACTCTAACTTGATTTGGGAAATACCATCTGAGAAAAATAAGATGATAAAGATGGTCATATAAGGACAAAACTTTGCTTTCTAATGCACTGCATACTATTTATGCTAGACATCTTCTCTTGAGAATACTTACCTGAGCTCTTATATTATCAAAATAGACTTGCTCAAAATCCCATTCTGTTAAAACCTGCTTTTTCTGCTGGGTCCCTAAATATGAGTGGGTTAATTGATCATGTCTTCACTAAATGTCATTTGATGACTTATTTTTAACATTATTGTGTTGTGGTTAAAAGAATCTTAAAGAGGAAATAGTTGTGAGGAATGTTAGCTGTGTAGCCAGCTGATGGGGGAGATTAGTGCCATTGGATTCACATTATGTCAACTGCTTCCATATCCTAAACATTTTTTTTCTGACTAGAAACTTCTTTCTCACTGCCAATTCTTTTCCATACTGTTCTCTATTTTCCCTTAGGAGGACAGTTGTCTTCTACAGAGGGGAGAGTAATAAAATTGAGCAAAAGCAGTGTCCTCTGCCATTGGCCTTAGGTTCTCTGGCTTATATTTATTATCTTTAAATACATAGTTTTATAGAAAGGTTTGTCTAGGTATAGTAGAAAGAAAGTTAAGAGCCTCAACCCAAGAAGATAAAATCTGAAATTTTATTATTTCAGGAAAATATCTTTTGTTCTACTTATTATGCATTATGTAATAGATAAGACCTATCTTCCCTTGAAAACACAAATGAGTATGCAGATATTCTAAACCTGCTCCCCTAGGCCTCTAGCACTAACTTTCCTAGACCCAGTATGTTTCTTTCTCTGCTCTGAGCCCCCAAAGCCTGACCTCTATGGATGGCATCATTGGACTCCTTTATTCTCTGGCTTCTGCCCAGGTTTGAGTGATGGGAGATGCAGGCAAGATGTGTCCGTATAAGTGGTAGTGGCTTCCCATTGTTGAAAGTCCCTGGGTACCTGAGTGTCTAGTAATAAAGTCTTCTCGGTTAGACTTTTGGAGTGGGCCATCTGTTTCTTGTTGGCACTCTAAACACAGGCTAAAAAAAAGTTTAGATAAATCTTGAATAATTTCATTTATTCTCCCACCTATTTATTATACACCTTCTATTTGTACTATCTTGGACACAAGGGTGGTGGACACTAGTTAGTTGTCTTACACACTGGGATGGTAGATGCCAGTTTGTCAAGGCACTTATCAAGGAGGGCAACAGGCTAACTATAGGGTAGTCTTTCTTATTCTATTGGAACCAGACTTCAGCTCTTGAAGGACCCTTGCTCCGAGGTCCTAAGTCATTTATCTCCTTAGGCAAAAAGTTGTTCTGCCACTTAGGGTACAATGAATATGACCATGTATTTGTATATGTTTGTGCATTTATATGGTGAGATGAGAGGGTAAAGAGTAAAGGATAAACCAATGCTTCAAAATATTTTCCTTAACCCATTCTCTTTCTCTTCTGATGAGATGTCTCTGTAGACAGAATAGAAGGGATCTATTTAGGAAACATTTGGGATTCCAAGAATGTGATGAATAGAAAGAATCTAGCCTCTGAATTAGATAGATTTGAAATGGAACATTGGAGCAAAGAGGGGCAGGGAAAGGGAGTGGAGTAGTTTGCTCCGAGGGCAGGGAATAAGAGCAATTAGAAAAAACTGACTAAAAGTTGGGCACGTATCTGGATTAAATCCCAGCTCTGCTTACTAATTACACAGCCTTTGCCAAGTCACTTAACCTTATCAACCTTATCAGGAAGAAAGCTTTCTTCTCTGTTCAGTGAGGGCAGTTCCATGTATATTGCAAAGTTTCTGAGATATATAGCACTCAGTATTAGTGCCATGCACTAATTGCTCAAAAAATGATAGCTGCTATTATTGTGCAGTTAGTGCCACTTTAAAATAAGAATTGGTGATTTCATCATTGTGTGAACATATAGAGTGTGTTTACACTAGATGGTATAGCCTTGTACACACCTAGGCTACATGGCATAGCCTATTGCTCGTAAGCTACAAAGCTGTACAACCTGTTACTGTATTAAATACTGTAAGCAATTGTAACACAATCATATTTGTGTATCTAAACATAGAAAAGGTAGAGGAAAAATATGGTATAAAAAATAAAAAATGATACACATGTATAGGGCACTTACCGTGAATGGAGTTTGCAGGGCTGGAAGTTGCTTGGGGAAAGTCAGTTAGTAATCAGTGAATGTGAAGACCTATGAAATTTCTGTATACTACTGTAGATTTCATAACACTGCAAACTTGGGCTGCCCTAAATTTATAAAACAACATGAGATTAAATTAAGCATAAGAGAAAATGATACAATCAAGAGATGGGGTACGCTTGAGATGTATGAGGTTTCTGCCAGTATAACATGGCATATACTGTTTTACAGCAAACTTCTTTTGTGTGAGTAGAAAGAGTGCACTCTATAATAATGATAAAAAATATGGTATAATAAATACATTAATTGTTTATGATCATTATCAAATATTACGTACTGTTCATAATTGTATGTGCTATACTTTGCAGTGCAGTAGGTTTGTTTACACCAGCATCACCACAAACTCGTGAGTAATGTTTGCACTATGAAGTTATGATGGCTATGATGTCACTATGTGATAGGGATTTTTCAGCTCCACTGTAATTTTATGGAACCATCCTCATATACGCGGTCTGTCATCGATGGAAATGTCATTATGCAGTGCATGACTGTACAGCATATTATGTTTCCTATCAACACAATCTCCCAGCTGTTCTTTCCCATAAATACACTTTTTTACTTTTTTTCCTGGTAGCTGATGTATTCTTGTCTCCTCTGTTTGTCCTTAAGTGTTATGAGGTTGGGACTTTTTCTTTTAAAGTAGTTTTGGAAGCTCTCATCAAATTTCCAAACTAGTAATGTCTCCCTATTAGCTCTCAGTATTCTGCAAAACACATATGTTTGCTAGGTTATTAACATTTATCTTTTGGAAAATCAACATGCCTTTGGTGCAGAGGCAAGAAGCCAAGTGCTGGATACAGGCCTTTGAAATGAGGAAAAAATAAATGTCAAGTGCTGAGGATGTTGATCTGGAGTTAAATCCTGTTCATAAATGGCCTCTGTAAACAATTTTGGCCACTGGTCACTGACCTACTCGGGATTTGATCTTGTGAGACTATTCCTTGGTCATTAGTTCATCAAACTGTGTATTCTTAGTTAAGGAAATAATACAGCAGCCATATTTATTTACCACATATCCCAGGTCTTTAAATAAGACCTAAATAGCTGTGCTCAAATTAGTAAAGACATGCTGACATCAATCAGTTTTAGAGAAAAAGAAAAAGTTTATAACACTTTGGGAGCTTTTTATTTACAGGACAATGATTTGAGACTGTCAGTTGTATTTAGTGAGGTCTGGCATTATATAACTAGGGCCAGGACTGTGCCTACAAATTTGCTTGTGCAGAATAAATTGAGGGACACATTATGTTCCCCTCGATCAAAAGTATCTCCTCTCCCTCCAAGCCTGCACTAATCTGACTTGTGGCCTAAAACGCCACAAAAACAAGCAAGCAGGTTTTTGTTGTTGTTGTTGTTTTTGTTTGTTTGTTTGCTTTTAAAGCAATTACTATTGGTGCTTCATTTAGTGAGAATAATAATAATATACAAAAGATTCAGCTCATGTCTTCAAGGAAGTTGCAATTATGATTTAAGGCATTTTCTTGGAATAGTTTCCATTCTTTTGGCTGCAAGTAGTTAAACTCAACTTAAACTAGCTTAGACCAAAATTTTTAAAAAATCGATTTACTGGCCGATTTACATGAGCAATTGATTGAAGGGGCAGCAGTTGTCGTGGAGCTCAAAAGTTTCTGTCATCTGTCTCTGTTTCTCTTTCTGATTTGAAATCCCTCTTGGACAGCTTCTCCCTTGCGTCTGGAACTGTGGCCATCAGCCACACAATGATTTATTACCAAAAAGGATCAGACTCTTTAGTTTCGGTTTTTAAGAGTCATAGGACTTAGAAGGACCTAGCTTAGCTCACGTGGTTGGAGGCGGTGTGGGGTGAAAGCTTCTCCCTGAAATGACTGAGATGTAGTGTAGGAGAAGGTTTCCCCTATCAAGGAGAGTGTTGTTATCATCTGGGGACAATTAACACAATATATATCCATCAGTCTCTTCTAAATCCCCAGAAATTATTCCTCTTTCTCAGGTGTTTGGAAAATGATTAATGCAGGCAATAAGGCTAACAGAGAAATTTTACAGAATAATATAAATTAGCCCTTAGCTGATATACTAACTTTCAATACCATTGAAAGCCAAGATATTTAAAGATAAATTTGATTTCTCTACTAATTTATTTAATAATTGAATTCTGTACTGATAAGATAGATATTTTAAGGTCTGTTTTAATTGTAGATGCAAAATGCGGTACTTGGTAACACTAATGGTATCTCAGCACGCTTGTCTATCCACAGCCTCTGTAAATTAAAAAATAAATGAACATGCAAAGTAATTTATTTCTAATAAAGAATATTTAAGGAAACCAGTTTAAAATGATCTGAATATTGTTCTTACACTGAACTGTAAGCTTCCGTAATTTGGGGTAATACTATGAAAAGCCTATTGAATGTACTTCCTTTAAGCAAAATTAACTTTTAGAATATAACAAGTGTGTTGCTTGCAAGCCATCTCCCCATCTGCCCAGGGACACTGAGGGGGCACCTGAAGAACATCGAATAGAGAATACAGTTGCAGAGCTCAGTGTCAGCTGGCCCTGCCTCCTCCTCACAGGGTGATATTTGACAAGCTTCTGACTTCTCTCTGCCTTAGTTTCTTCAATTGTAAACCAACCATCCCTATTGCATGTTTTAGCAAGGTCATGCTGAGGGTCTGAGATGAAGAATATTCTTTCCGGTTCCTTGGGAAGCTGCATATTCTTGTTTGTTTTCCACAAATCTTGGAACTTGCTTTTCCCATGTTCTATGTTAACTCCAATTATATGAATAATTTTATCCTTTACTGATGGAGCAGAGAGGCAATAGCTATCATTACTTGCTAACCAAAGCTCTAGGTAAAATCATTATCATCATCATGAATTAATGTAATTCTTATTATCCTCAAGATGATATGTTATTATAAAGACAGAGACAAATTAGGAAGATATTTAAAAAGATAAATATGCCAAGTATCAACCGTATGACAAATTGTGAATAGTCACTGTAGGCTGCAGGTGGTATGGAAGGTGTTTTAGAGAAAGGGAGAGATGATATGGGCCTGGTAGGCTTTAGATAAGTAGATTGAAAGAGGCCGATCCTTCTAGGCGACAGAAACTTGCTATG
>NW_006436298.1:35835907-35852909 GCF_000325575.1 Pteropus alecto | reverse complement strand
TGTACATATGAGAAATGTAGGTGGTGATAAGAAAATGTCTTAAAATAGGGAAAGTCAGCTGCATTCAATGTTAATGAAATATTTAACGGTGAAAGGTGGAAGATCATGTTTGCTTGTAGTTGGGATTGATCTAGCGAAGAGGCAGATAATAGAAAAGATAGAAAAGTGAAAAGACGTAATTACAGGCATTGAGTTTTTGGAAAGATAAGAAGAGATGGGATATAGAGTACGACTGGAGATGTACAGCACTTACACTGTACAGCAGAAAAAGCAGCAGAGTTCAGAGTCCAAACTTTTGCAGGACTTACTGCCAAGCTGATTGTAATCTCCCAAAGGAGTACAGCCCCATTTTAAATTTACATTCTTTTTTCTTTTTGTCTGGTCAATGTAATTCTCTCAGTTTAAGGAGAATGGTGAAGGAAGAAAAGAACAGTTGGTAGGCAAAATTAGAGGAATTCATAGACTGGAGATCTTGATGAGCAACATCTGATGTATTAAGGCTAATAGACAAAACAAGTTGAAATGAGTAGGAGAGTGTAGTTTTAGAGGAGTTGCCTTTATTATTTCAGTGACGAAGTAACTGCACTTGAAAATGAGGCCAGGGTGTGGCCGTGGAAGTGAGTGCCTGAAATAGAGCTGGCAAGATCCTTAGGGTTAAGGATGATGAAACCCAATGAGCAAAGATTTGGCATGGATCAGCTATGTGTCCCTTGGGGTGATGACAGGATTTAAGGATGAGGAAAAAGGACAAAGGCTTCAATAAAAAAAAAGGAAGAGTGAGAATAATTTTGATTGGTGACAGTGCAGGGAAGGGATAGAAGGTAGGGCTTAATGGGAGGAGAGGAGTAATTATTCAGAAGTAGCAGTGGAGAGCAAGGAAGCTCCTGATGGGGTCTTGATGTACTCGATACACAGAAAAACAATTGAGCAAACTTAGGTAATCCATTTCCCCTGGGGAAAATTGAATTTTAGTAAATGATAAGCATTGTAAAAATTATGAACAAAGAATTATGAAGAATATGGGTTTATTAATCTTAGAATGAGAATTCCCAAAAGAGGATTGAGGTGTGAAATCAACAGTGGAAGTTTGGATCATTGAAAAGAAACCACATAAAAAGGAAAGTAAGGAGAATATGAGTCTACTAACTTAATTGGCAGTGAGCAAGGAAAATAATTTGAAGATCTGTGGACATTTCTGACTCGCAAGTGGTCAGAATAATGGCTGATGTTACCCTGATGAACACAAAGCTCAAAAACTCAGAATTTAATTGCATCCAGTTCAAGCCTAGAGAGAAAAGTCTCTTTATCTAATTTTCCACTTGTGGTCACTGTTCAGATGTTGTATTCAGAATAATTTTACTAAAATGACAACTTAATTGTAATATCTCCTTTGCTTAAGCCTTTAAATGCTTCTCCGCTCAAGCTGAGGTCCAAGCTACTTAACCTTGAATGAATAAAGAAGGAGGAATAATTTTTGGAGGAAGATGTTGAGAAATATGAAGAAAAAATAGAGAAATGCAGGTGAGTTTTAGGAAAATGGAGAATAGAAAAAAAGGAGAAAGATTTGATAAATATATAAACATAAATCGAAGAAGAAAGGAGCCATGTGACCATCCTATTTGAAGGATATCAACAAGAAATCAAAGGAGCTAAATCAGTATTTTGTTTCTGCTTGGACTGTCACGTTCTCTGGTCTTAAACCATGAGACAGGTGAGTGGAAGAGACAGGGAGTTATAATGAAAACCACAGGCTTTTGATTCAGACAGCTTAATCAGAATTTGAACATTGGCTCTACCATAAATTAGCCTTGACCTTAGGCAAATCACTTTACCTCTCTGAACTACAGGTTTCTCATTTGTAAATTGAGATTAACAATATGTACCCCTATGTTGCTTTGAATGTTAAATGTGAAAACATAAAAAGTATATGGCGTAGTAATTGACACCTGGTAAATGTCCAGCAAATGTATATTTCACCTTTCTCTTTGGATCTATAAACTTCTGATCTGGTTTTCTCATTACTTCTAGTTTTATTGATAGTTTTATGCTTCTGCTTATCAAAATTCAGTATCACCTTGGACTTGTTCTTGGCATCTTTTTTTTTAATGGCTCATTTCTCCATTTTATTCTAATTACTAAATCTATGATATTTGCATTGTTGGTCCAGTTTTCTCTTGGGCAATCAAAACCTAGAACAAAGAATTCTCACTGCCTTCAGGAGATTTTACTTAAATGTTAATTTCTAGCTAAAATTAAACACATTAGAGAATTAAGTTCCTTGTGTCTATCACCATAGGCAGCAATAAAGTTATCCACAGTTTTATACCTGGGAGGATTGACTTTCATATCCAATCTAACTTCAGGTAGTGGACTGTTTCCACAGGGCAATAACTTTTTTTTTTTTTTTTAATGAGTCATAGTCTCTTACCTTTAAGTCTTTAAGTGTTTCCAAACAAATTTATTCTTCCATTGCCTAGTGCTTGGACTTCAGGTAGATCACTTTGGCCTTCTGGGTCTCAATTAAAAAATGAGAGATTTGTGATTATTCTTGCTCAAAATCAATATGATTCTGTGAAGTCTAGAGATATTGCACCCTTTTCTAGAGGCCATACAGTTGGTCAGTAGCAGACTCAGGAGGAGAACTCATACCTCCTGGCTCGCGGAGCAGTGTGCTTCCCCATGTGCTCCGGTTAACAAAGAAACAATGCCATGTGTTGCCATCTTTCCTATTACTTTCCCATATGAAATATTAGGTCAACTAACCTACTCTTTTTATTCTTCTTGCCACCACCCCAAATATCTGATAATAGAGAAGAAACATTGTCTCTAAAATGCTGGTATAGAATAATGAGTTCCAGGGATCTAAGGTAAAGGAGAAGGTGGTAGAGAAAAATTAATGACAAGAAAAGAGAGGTAAATAAGACGTTCAGATGTCTTCTTTGGAAAAGCATGATGGGTTGTCCAGTATAAAACCTGAAGCTCCAAGGAACACACCACTAATGAACTAAGATGTTGAAACACAAGCCTTTCAGTAGTGTTGGCAAGGTGACCTTTGCTGTCATATTGCCTGTTTACTGTACATACATCTTACATAGGTCATACATAAGCCTAAGTTAGTATTTTTAAAATGGGGAAATTCCATGTGATTTCGCTGCCTCTGGGGTATGAACATGAGGAGGAGCTAGAAATAGTGTCACGAAACCTTATGTTTGTGTTAATCATCCTCAATATGACAAATGGGTAAGAAAGAACCTTTGGAAAACCCCCAGGAAAGGCAGGATGAGGGAAGAAAGTAACAGATGACTGTTAACTCCTGGAAAACTGTTTATTCTTACAGATGGCGAATGGTGAAGACAGTAGGAGAAAAATAAAAATAAAAAGCAAAACCCAACATTACAGCTTTCTGTTTTGAAACTAAACCATTTGGTTCTATCTCTTCTCTTTCTGGAAAGTTATAATGTTTCAGAGATAAATCCTAAGTTTTCTCTTAAATAAGATTTTAGTTTCAGAGAAGTGGCCAAAATATTAGGTTCTTCCCTTTGGACTGGGCACTGGCTTTATTCTGTACCTGGGGCTACAGATTTACAGATGTTCCACACAGAAATACCTCCAATTGGTTATGTTCTGTTTCTCATTGGTCAGGGACAAGATGCTGCCTCCATGCCTCCCACCCTAACAAGATGTCCAAATGCTCCTCTCTGTTAGTGTAATTGCACACAATTACATTTCTTTAATAAAGTTTTTCTTTTCTCTGATTCAAGCTGGTTTTGCCCAGTTAATGGCATTGTGACTCGCTTTTTTCTACCCTTATCCTTCCACCTCTGTATGCCTGCTCCTTTAATCATCAAGCCTTAGTGCGTAAGATTAACTGAGCCTCAGGTCTATAACCATGAGGGCAATAGATTTTGGTTAGACTTTAGACTAAGGGTAACATCTTGGCTTTATCTAGATGTGTTTTAGCTGTAGGCTCACTGAGGCAGAACAATCTCACTGGCCACGGGACCAGCTTCCCCATCCTCTTGTCCAATCAGTAGCACCCATGACTCCAACTCCCTTAGTTTCCATGACTACTGACTTTTCCCTATATAATCTCTGTTCCCGAGACACTTGGGGAGCCAGGTTGTTGGGAGCAATAGCTCAAGCAATAGCTCGTCTATGTCTCCAGGACTTACAACTCTCTGAATAAACCTTACTTTCTTTGCCGAAAAACCTGCTCACATCTCTTTTTCGGCTTAGACGCGTGCAGGCAGACGGACCGCTTTTTTGTCCCGGAAACATGAAGGGGCTAAGAAATTTCCTGGACTGGTGAATTGTGGGTTGTTCTTAGGTGGATGACATGGGGTGGTGCTAACTCTTGAGTCCATTTGATTGTTATTGTCCCTTCTATTCTGCTTCCCAGTATTTGAGAAAAAAGATCTTTCCTCTTCCCTTTTTAAAAACTACTGGTTTTTCTCTCCTAACTATCTTTGCTTTATCTTGGATCTACTCTTTGCCTTCTGTCCTACTACCCCCAAGTGCTCTAGTCTAGTAAACAAGAAAGCTGGCTCTGCAAGCCTGGATTTCAGAATCTTCCTCTCAGATTTAACTTTGCTTCTGTTTTGTTGTAGGCCGGAGGAGGAAAACTAGCTCTTGATTAAGAGTGAGTGAAAAGGGAGAGTGAAATTTGTAAAAAAACAACCATACTAATATTTTGAGCTAACACTCTACAACACCTATGCAAATGATAAAGTTGGAGTAAATATCTGCCTTTTCCTAAACAGGGCCAGGCGGTCTGAGTGAGATGAGAAAGGTTTTTTTTTTTTTTTTTTTTTTTGGTTAGTTTGGTTTTGTAAGAGACATAAAAGCAAATTTGAATTAGCCTTAGTAAGGAAATTGATTGGAGAGATCTGATGATACCTGGTGAAATAAAAGGAAGAGAACATTCCATTATAAGAAGGGCAAGAATTCAGCTGGGCCTTAGGATAAGCCAGCACAAGCTCTGCAGTGCCTTTGGGGAGCTTTTTCTATTGCCTGCTGACTCTTTTCCCCATGTCTACAGACTGGTTTTCTCCCTGTGGTAGAAAACACAACCACTCACTAACACCTAAATGTAACTGTATTTGCAAGAAAGAAACTGTTTCTCTCCCCTCTAAAAAAGAAAAGAAGAAGAAGAAGAAGAAGAAGAAGAAGAAGAAGAAGAAGAAGAAGAAGAAGAAGAAGAAGAAGAAGAAGAAGAAGAAGAAGAAGAAGAAGAAGAAGATTAAAAGAAGAAGAGAAAACAATCTAGTAGGGTCAAAAATTTATTTTAGACAAGAACACATTTCAGAGCATCTATTGGGTCTTCATAGAGCAAGAGAAGTAGCTATTAAGAGGTATATTTTGACGATGAGTGTATTTTTCAGTTCTAGCAGCTTGGTGGGAGTAAAATTGAAAATGTAAGTGGGGTAAAAGGAGGAAATTAGTACTGATCTGCACAATAAGAATATTAAATATTTCGTTGTGATGTTGCTGGCCTTGCAAAGTCTGTCTAGGAAGAAAAATATTTATCTTCTGCCTTATGAATTGAGATTATGATGGTTTATAAGAATTTATATTTATATTTTCGAGGTGTGTGTGTGTGCGTGTGTGTGTGTGCGTTTCTACTGCTACCTGCTGTAAATGGGAAGGATAATGAGACAAGTTCAATGACAACTTCTGTTACAGAGAATTTTAGAACCCCTGGGTTATTACTTCAGACTGAATAACAGACATGTAAAACTATACTACAGAAGGAAGTCAGATGCATCTTAAAAGCAAAATAATTTGTTGTCATCATGGGCATAATTTCCCAAAACTCATACAGAACATCACATAGAGGGATAGACCTGAAGAGAAGAGCATGAGATTAGGGATAAGGGATATCCATGAGTGGCTATTGAGGAGAAGCAGAGTCTGCCACCCCCAAATATGCCTTTCTGAATGTTTATTATTTTAAGATGGTTATTTCCAAGAAACAAACAACTCAGAAAGAAACTCCTCCCTAAATGCTTAAAAGAATTTAGAGGGTCTGCTCCTGGAAGGAAGCTATTGTCACCGATAATTATATTTAATATAAACTAGTTGTGATAGACAGGAAGGAACCTGGCAAGACCTGTTTGATCAAAGTCCACTCTGTGTTCCATTGTTAAAGATAGCCCAGCAAATATTTATTTACCAAAATTTCTTTTCTATCTCCATGTGAATTGCTTTTCTGCCTTTGAAGTCACAAACCATAACTCTCTACCTCTTTCTCCTTAGCTCAAAATGATATATAAGCCTTAATTGAGCAATCTGTTTTGGGGCCCCATATTCTTATGGAACCCTCATGAGTACATATGTAATAATTATTTTTATCTTTTAAATTGTCTCATGTTAACTTGATAATTAGTCCAAGCCAGAAGAAAATCTATTTTTCTTTCCCCACACTACTCTACATATTTTTAACTTCTTGGTTGCTTTTCTTTTAAATGATATACACAACAGATGACAGTCAATAAGTATATATCATCATAGAAAACTACATAGCTTCAAGAATATCTGTCTAGAGAAGAAACAAGTTATTTACAGAGTTGTGCAATCATTACCACAATCAATGTTAGAACATTTCGTTGTCCCAGAAAGAAACCTATATATTTCCTACATTCCAAAAAATGATCTGAGGCAATAAAAGAAAAATATAAATTCATTCGTTTGTTTTGTTGACACCTGCTATATTCAAGGCATCATGCTCAGTCCAAAAGATATATTAAATGAATAAAACAGGTTAGATAACTTTTAAGCAGGAACTGAAAACATCTTATAGCATATGTGTCACCTTATACTCTCTCTATTGTCACTTACATGTACACTATGGAATTCCGAAGTATGAGTCACCTTGACTCATACAGTTATATTCAGCCTGTGTAATGGGTTCATCAGGAAGTCTTGTTGACTTTTTTTTTCAAAATACGATTTCATTTCCACTACTATAATTCTAGATGAAGCATTTTTTGTATGCTTGTATTATAACTTCAGTTGGCTTCAGAACTCTGATTTCTGTACTTCATTTTATTCCAAAAATATGACGAGATGAATTTTATAAAACAAAACAATAAAATCCTCAGATTTTATTATTTTATCCTTTTGCTCGAAACCTCCAATGACCCTTTTTCTTATTTTATTAAATCTACATGCTCTGCCAAGTTTAAAGTTCCCTATCATGTTGCCTCTTCTTGCCTCCATTAATCCATTCACTAATTCATTCAGTATATATCTCTAGGTGCCTACTGTGTGCCAAGTACTATGCTAGGGCTGAGAAGAATACCTTGAGGAAGATCCCTGCCCTCATAGAGCATGTGATACAGCTGAAGCCTGGAAAGTAAGCCATGGAGTAGACACGATGCTAAAGGGCAGCTTAGAGCATGGCGGGAGAAGCTTAGAGGATGGGCATACACTCTCACCTGAGAATTAATGAAAGTTTTCTTGGAGGAAGTGGCAGAATGTGGATCCCAGTCAGTGAAGGAGAGGAATAACATTATTCCAGGTGGAAGAAGTTGTACAGTAGAGGATAGAGGTGAGAAAGATTCCCACTTGCTTATTAAAGGGAGTGAAAAGTTAAAAACACAGTTGAAGAAATGGATGGCATAGGATTCAAGCTGAAGTGGAGAAATCAGTCTTGGAAAGGAGGAGGGAAGGATGAAAGGATGGAATGCTAATTTCATAGGGTTGGTGTTAGGAAGTAGAGGCAGCAGCTCTCTTATTTGATGGTTCTTATTTTTCCTGCAAAGCAGGAGTTAAGGATCTCAGCTGAAGGTGGGAGGTAAGGGTTGCAAGTGGGATCAGATGTGAATGAAGATTTGGAATAGCTCTGTTATTAGACAAACAACACTGTAGGGCATTCTAGGCCAACAGAGATGGAAAACAGTGAACCTATACTGTGGTGGTGAGGAACGCAGGCTCCATAATAAGACACGCCTGGATTCAAGTCACCATGAGTCCCTGCTCTGATTTTGGGCAGGTATGTAATGTTTCTGATGCTTAGTATTTTCATACAGTAGAGATAATATTAGTACACTGGATTATTCGTGTGGTTTTGGGTAGGATTAAATGAGAAAATACATGTAAAGCACTTAGCATGATGTCTAGTACGTAGTAAGAGCTTAATCAATATTTTCTATTTACAATAGTTAAGTACCGGTTTGGTCCATAGTAGTGGGGAAAAAACAACAACAACAACAACAACAAAAAAAACCAGAGAGAGAAAGAGAAGAAACAAGATAGCATGGTGCCATCATAGGTACAGGGTACAGGGACTATCTTCATGTACTGCTTGGTTCCACAGAGATTCACAGGCCAACTGACCTATATTTCCTCAGATATATACAGTGACTTGCCCAGAGTGGGTTTCTGCAAGTCTGAGGACCTGCTCATCACCTTCCTTTGTCATTGTCTATATTCCTTATTGGATATGAGTCAGAAGCACATTAGTACTTGCAATGTTCAATTAAACAAGATATATTTAAGCACATTTAACTTAATAGAATACAGATTTGAGCAAAAAGAAGTCATCTGTAACATAATCGGGTTATTCATACTCTTGGATGATTGCCTTTGTACGATTCATGGTCTGAACATCTCCACATGAAGTTACAAAGCAGTTTGGTAGATGTTATATTAACTATTTAGTTTAGTTCTCCTCTTTTTATGTTATAATTTCCTTTAGTTATCCCAATCCTTCTGTAAAGACTGATACAGTTGTTTAACCTTTTGTAAAGATACTTTGTGGATTTAAAGAATGGGCAATACAGGAAATACATCTTGAAACAGAATAACCCTTTTCTCCATAACAGTGCACAGAAAGCAGTGGGAAGCTATTGAGGTGACCAGTGATGTGAAGTTTTCTTATGGATAAACTGAGAATATCAGGGTGCACCACAGTGAGGCCTATGATGTAATGGCTGTGTGGACACTATAGAAAGAGATGTGAAAAGATCACTTTAAACATAAACTTGAGACAGCTAACAATAAATTGGGAAGGAAATTGACACTTGGAGTACATGGTATGATCAAATTCTAAGTCCCAGTTGTGAAATCTTGGGATACGATCATACTGAGTCGACTTGGGTAAGATGCTAAGATCCATACCCAATACCCAATTAATGCAAGGGTCAAGCATTAACTTGGCTACTCCTGTAGATATATGGGTGGGGAAGAGAAAGCAGTTTTCAAAATGAGAGAAGGACTGGATGGCCAATCCCACAGTAATACTTCTTTCACTATTAAGCATTAAGACTGTGAGAATATCAACTTTTTGGCAAAGTTGACTTTTCCACACACTCTTCCTATGAATCATACATATGGATTATAGAAGTCATTGGTAAAGGGAGATTAACTTATTACATGTATAGTCTCTGTCTTTCATGCCTTTTCGTGTTTAAGTGTGAAGTCAAACTTGAAACACTCACTTCTCAAGATGACAAATTAATAAAAGCCCTCTGGAATCCCAAGAAAATTAAAAAGAGACATTGCTTTTTTGATTTTAAGAAAATTGAAGTTTTTATGTTATCTTATATATCCTGATAGAAGAAAATTGAGAAAACAAATAAAATGACACCAGAAATCACCAACTAGAAATTTTGTACATCGAAAATTAATAAACAACAGCAACATAAATATCTTCTTTTATTCCAGCTTTATTGAAGTATAAAGGACAAATAAAAATAGTATATATTTAAGATGTACATGTGTTAGTTTGATATATGTATCCATTGTGAAATGATTAGCACAAAAAAGATAATTAACATATTTATCACCATTTGGGAGGAGTGGTGAGAACATTTAAGATCTATTCTCAGCAAATTTTAAGTATAAATTATAGTATTATTAACTATAGTTATCATGCTATAATTAGATTCCTAGAATTCATTCTTCTTATAACGGAAAATTTGTACCCTTTGACCAACATACCCCCATTTCCCCTATTTCCTAGCTCCTGGTAACCACTATTCTACTCTCTGGTTCTGAGTTTAATGTTTTTAAATTCCACATACATGTGAGATGATACAGTATTCATCTTTCTATGTCTGGCTTATCTCACTTACTACAATGTCCTCCAAGTTTATCTATGTTGTCACAAATGACAGGATTCTTTCTTTTTTATTGCTGAATAATATTCCACGATGTATATATACAGACACCACATTTTCTTTCTCTGTTTATCAGTTGATGGACACTTAAGCTCTTTCCATGTCTTGGTTACTGTGAATAATGCTATAATGAACATGACAAGGTAGATATCTCTTTGAGTTCATTTTTTTTGAAATATACCCACTAGTGAGACAGCGGAATTATAGAGTAGCTCTGTTGTTAATTTTTTTGAATAACCTCTGTGCTGTTTTCCACCTCTGTGCTGTTTTCCATAATGGCTGTACCAATTTACATTGTCACCAATAGTGTAAAAGGGTTCCTTTTTCACCACACCCTTGTCAACAATTATCACTAGTTTTTTGATAATAGCCATCCTAACAAGAGTGAGCTGATATCTTTTTGTAATTTTGATTTGCATTTACCTAATGATTAGGAATGTTGAGAACCTTTTCAAGTACTTGTTGGCCGTTGGTAAGTTTTCTTTGAAAAAATGTCTATTCAGATCCTTTGCCCATGTTTTAAACAGTTTACTCGTTCTTTTGCTATTGAGTTATAAGAATTCCTTATATATTTTGAATATTAATCACTTAATAGATATATGGTTTATAAACATTTTCTCTCATTTCATAGGTTGCTTTTTCATTTTGTTGATTGTTTCCTTTGCTGTGCATAAACTATTTTAGTTTGATGTAGTCTCACTTGTTTATTTTTGCTTTAGTTGCCTATGCTTTTGGTATTATATCCAAAAAATCATCGACAAGACCAATGTCGAGGAGATTTTTCTTATTTTTTTTTGTTTTAAAAATCTTATGGTTTCAAGTCTTATGTTTTAAGTTGTTTTTTTGTTGCTGTTGTTTTTGTTTTTGTTTTTTACACCTACAGCATCTGGTCTTCCTAGGTGGTCTCCCATCCAATTACTAACCAGGCCTGATCCTGCTTAGCTTCTGAGATCAGATGGGATCAGGCATGTTCAGAGTAGCATGGCTGTAGACATGTTTAAGTTTTTAACCCATTTTGAGTTTATTTTTGTATACACTGTGTGAGATAAGGGCCCAATTTCATTCTCTTGCATGTAGATATCCAGCTTTCCTAACACCATTTATTGAAGACTATCCGTTCTTCACTGTGTATTCTTGGCATCTTTGTCATAGGTTAGTTGACCACATATGCATGGGTTTCTTTCTAGGCTTTCTGTTTTTTTTCCACTGGCCTAAGTGTCTGTTTTTATGCCAGTGCCATATTATTTACTTACTATAGTTTTATAATATGCTTTGAAGCCATAAGTGTGATACTTCCAGTTTTGTCCTTTGTTTTCAAGATTGCTTTGACAACTTGAGGTCCTTTGTGATTTCTTATGAATTTTAGGATTTTTTTCTATTTTTGTGAAAAATGCCATTGACTTTTATCATTAAATAGTGAAGATTGGATGGGTTTATAGATGGATGGACCACTTTGGGAAGACTTATTAAAAGTTTGACAACATTTTGAGTATAGCAGTGTTCTAAAGCAGGGGTCCCCAACCCCCGGGCCACAGACCGGTACTAGTCCATGGCCTATTAGGAACCAGGCTGCACAGCAAGAGGTGAGTGGTGGGCAAGAGAAGCTTCATCTGTATATGAAACCGCTCCCCAGAGCTAGCATCAATGACTCAGCTTCACTTCAGATTATCAGGCATTAGATTCTCATAGGAGCACCGGTCCCTGGTACAAAAAAGGTTGGGGACAGCTGTTCTAAAGTATAACTGGCTAACATAGGAAATATAATATAACTTAGGAAAGGATATCAGCATAGGAAACAGGAGAAACTGAAGTTACTCAGTGCTCTTTCTAAGGCTGAGTGAAAAGGCCTTAAAATTGCACCACTGTCAAATCTAAGAGGTATTGCCTATAGTCGCCAGGAAAAACCACCAATTTGGTGGTAGCTTCTTTTTAGTTTAATTTAAAAGTACAGGAAAGAGCAGTGTTTAATTTTTGTCTTGGATTCTACTGGATGTTGATGGAATTAAACTGGACGAGGAAAAGATATGATTCCCATTAGTGGTATATTGAAGATGAGAAGTAGGATGGAGACAAGGTAAAAGCCACCAGGATGGGTTTATTGCCTTCAAACTACAAGTCTCTAAATTATGAAGAAAAGTCCGTTGTGCTTGTAGGTTAACATACCTTTGAAATGCCTCTTTTTAAGATCCCTTGGAAGCATAACCACCCTCAAAAAAGCAATAATTTTGTTAACTATCCTGTAATCCATTCCCGACTTTGCTTTTTCTCACCTTTATGTAATCTTCCTTACGTTCCCTCCTTAATTTCAAATGTATAAAGAAAACTGCAAATTGATGTTCTTGGGAGCACTTGCCTCCTGGCAATTGTCATCAGTTTGGCTCAAAAACATGCTTATAAAAATTCTCTACAGGTTTGGATTTTTCTTGTGTTGACTCATAGTATTTAAGTATTGTTAAGGTTATACTACTTTAAGTTATAAGATATCAAGGAGAAGAAATATCACTCAAGGATTTACCTTTTCTTCTGGAGGTGGGGATAGTACATGGTATAGTTAGTTGTATTAGGTCAGGTGGAATTATAACTTTGTTATTTGGTTTAAGGAGATGCATATGGATGTTAGCTTGAGAGGAGGTAGACTTGTGATGGTTTATTTTATGTGTTAACTTGACTGGGCCAAGAAGTGCCCAGACATTTAGTCAAACATTATTCTGGGTGAGGGTGTTTATATCTATGAGGGTGTTTCTGGAGGAGATTAACATTAAAATCAGTACACTGACTAAAGTTGATTGCCCTATGTGGGTGGGCCTCATCCAACCAGTTGCATGCCTTAAAAATACAAAAGTCTAACCCTACCACAAGTAAGAGGAAACTCCTCCTGCTTGACTGTGTTAGAGTTGGCATATAAATCTCCTGTCTTTACACTTTGACTGGAACTTATACCATTGGGTTTCTTGGTTCTTAGTCTTTCAGAATGCAGGTCTTGGGACTCTTCAGCCTCTATAATCACATGAGCCAATATTTCTAATATCTCTCTCTCTCTCTCTCTCTCTCTCTCTCTCTCTCTCTCTGTATACATATTCAGTTTCTCTGGAGATCTCTGACTTAATACATTCTTATAACTGAGAGATAAGGTCAGAAAATATGATACTCTGTTTGAGCTAGCATGGATCAATATGAGACATACAAAGTGAATCATTGCAGAAATCTTTCTTAAAGTAGCCCATTCTAGGAGATGATTTTACTATGTGAGTGATGATACTAAGATGTCCTTTATCTTTAATCTAAAATAAAATGTGTATGTTGTCAAAAGGCTTAAAAATGATAATGCTGGCTCAGTGATAAATGATATACAATATAGCTCCAGAATTATAAATGAGAGCACATCTCATTTATTAGTGTACATTTTTTAGATCTCTTATGAGACATATTTTTGTGATAGAGCTGACCTTTATGCCTTGTTATTCTACCCCATGATCATTTGGTTCTCACTTCTCTGATTCAATAAGTAACCTTAGGAAAGAAAGTAAACAAACAGTCCAATGAAAACCTTCCAACTTTCTGCTGTTTTACTTTTTAGTATGATTATCTAAATTCGTATTTTAGCCTATCATTCACTCATGTCACAAATAGCTACCAAATGCCAGCTAATAATCCAAATACTTTCTAGGTCTTATAGATAGCGCCAAAGGTACCCAAAGTATCCTTCTTTTAAGGAACTCAAATTTATGAAAAACAGAGATGTAAATAGGTACTACACAATACAATATGCTATGAAGGGCCATGAAAACACAACGAACAGAGGAAAAAAGTGAATTCACTTTGAGAAGTGATGAAAGATTCTAGAGGAGGTAAAATCTGATTGGGTTTTGAAAAATGGGTTAGTGTTTGCAAAAAGAGCATAATTGGGGAAAAGGCATGGAGGAGAAGCTAAATAGTCTGTGTGGGGAATGGGTAAGAGTTTCGTGTGGTTAAAGAGGTGTGTTTGTGAAATGTACGGGTTTGGCTAGAAGGGTTAGTGGGTCATGTGTGTGCCCTGCTAAGGAGTTTGGGGATCTTCCTTATAGCAAACTAGCTATCTAGTCTTTAATTGAGAGAAAAACATAATCAAATTTGGATTTTAAAAAGGTTAGTTTGTTATGTGGACAGGGATATGCACTTAGGAGACACTTGTTTCAAGGAAACCAGTTAGGAAATTATTTTAATAGTTTAGATGAGAGATGACAATGAGCCAAATCAAAGCAATAAGAATGGGAAAACAAAGGAGAATTAAGGAGTTTGATTTTATGAGTAACTTCATTGGAGTTCAGTCAGACACATTAAGTTGTAAATCTGATACTAATCAAAATTGTTATCTCTGGTGATACTTCAATATGTATATTCCAAACAGATCCCATTTAACAGCTGCTTTCTCTACTGAGCAGATAAATAAGAACAATACTTATACAACCTTTTAAATTGAATTTTAGTTCATTTTCCAGCAAACTTGGCCAGTAATCCTATAAAATATTTTTATTTCTTCATTTTTTGGTTTACGTTACTCTTGTGAAGCATGTTTGCTACTGTCTAGAGCTCAGTGAGATTTAAAATACTGCTAAAACTGTGTCCAAGAAAAAAAGCCAGAGCTATTAGAGATTTTGAACATTTGGTTAGCTTTCCCACCAATCAGGAGATTTTTAAGGTGATGGAATTGATCTGTATGATACTGTAGGGGTGGGTAAAGTAATGCATTTGTCAAAACCCACAGAACTATACGTCATAGTGAGCTTCGTTTATGTAAATTTTTTAAAAATCAATAAGAATGTTGGGAGAACCTAGGATATTGGGAGAATTCGGACCACAACAAATTAATTTAACTGTATTACAAATGTATGATATAACTTCACTGAAGGGACCAAGAATAAAAGGATCTGACTTAAGGGACTTTGGAAAAAGTATTATGATTGGATAATGTAAATCTAAAGACAAAAAAAGAACTATTCATAAACACAGTGCTTTGGTTAGTAAATTTGTTTCTTACAACAGTATGTGTTAGCAGTTCTGAAACTGTCCTACTTGTATATTACAGATGAACAAAAAAATAAATATAGTGTAAATAATGAGAGCTAGATTTTTCACTAGATTTTTCAGAGAAAGCAGTTATAAATGAGTTAGAGAGGGCAGGGGAAAGGCTAAAATGAACCCTGCGATGCTAAATTAGAGTTGGTGATATTATTATAAACTTATTTATTTTGATATACAAATATGTAAATACAGAAATAAACATAGATATGTATGTATATATGGGCTAGATACATACATGTATTTCCTAGGCCTGTCTTCTAAGAGAGCCTAGAAAGAGTAACACTCTAGTAGGAAAACAAACATACTCAATGCCCAGATCTTGGTTTTTATATATCATTCTTCAATAAAAAGAACCAGCAGTACTTGGAGAAATGGCTGAGTCTGGGTCTAGAACAAGAAAAATACAAGATTCTGGAGCATCTTATAGTGATGGAAAGTAAAGCATTGCTAAAAATAAAAGAGAGAAAGACAAAAAGAAAAAAAAAATGAGGATAGGGGCATGTCAAAAGCACACAAGAGCCAACATGAAATATTTGGAATGGCTAAAGTTGGAATAATTTGAGTAACACAATAAATAAAAATAGTGTGGAGTCATAACCCAGAGAAATATAATAAACATGCCTAAGTCCACATTTATATAAATAAATGATTAAGTAAATAAATAATGAATAAATATATGAGGAAGAAGGGATATATGTTCCTAAATTTCAATTAAACACAGAAAATATAAGGGAAATAGAAAATCATCATTAGAACACCATAACAATATTGCTGCAGGCAAGTTCTACTAAAGAATGCAAATATTATTAGACACACTTTAAGAAGAAAGAGAATATTTGCATAGCCTCCAAATATTTCCTCTAAATATTTATTAGTTTACTGGCATGGTTTTAATAACACCCACAAATTCTTTGATGTTGTTCTCTCCAGAGGGTGGGATCGATTCCCCTTCTCTTCAGCATGGGTTAGATTTAGTGACTCTCTTCTAATTAACAGAATATGGAAAATGAAAGATAATAACTGTAGAGTGGAGAGAACTGGGCACTCATCACCTTAGTCAAATGATCAAAGTTACTATCACCTATAACAAGTTATACTGATATCATGTACCACCTGAAATGATAACAATGAGAAGAGCACTTCACTTTTGTGGTGTTTTTCTTTAAAAGCTATTACCTAAGTTTAATTATGGGAAAACATCAGAAAAACACGAAGTGAGGGACAGT
The DNA here is from genome assembly GCF_000325575.1 of Pteropus alecto. Classification (NCBI taxonomy): domain Eukaryota; kingdom Metazoa; phylum Chordata; class Mammalia; order Chiroptera; family Pteropodidae; genus Pteropus; species Pteropus alecto. Next base: position 35,836,501 of record NW_006436298.1, on the reverse strand, counting down.
CTACAAACTACCTGTCCAGCATTCCTCCAAATTGTCAAGATATTAATGACAAGGAAAGACCAAGAAATTCTCTTGGTTGGAGGAGACTGAGGAGACATAGTGACTAAATGCAATGGACAGTCCTGGATTGGATCCTGGGGCTGGAAAAGAACATTGATGGGGAAAAAATAGCACAATGAGAATAAAGCCTGCAGTTTAGTTAATAGTATTGTACTATATTAATTTCTTAGTTTTGATAAGTGTATTATGGCTATGTAACTTAGGGGAAGCTCAGCGAAGAGTATATGGAAACTATCATTGCAATTCTGCATATGAATACAGTATGGACTTCAGTTAATAATAATACATCAACATTGGTTTATTAATTTTTAAAAAAGTACCATACTAAATTTAGATGTTAATAGGAGAAACTGGTTGTAGGATATATATATTACATTTGAAATTTCTCCATAAATCTAAAAGTCTATTAAAAATATGTATGTGTGTACCACTTGCAAATCTAAATATTAAACAAATATGAAATGAGATTCAAATTATTAGCTTGTCTCTTACTTATCTACACAAATATCCTATGATAATTCCTTTTTTGTCCCC
>NW_006436298.1:35793545-35835790 GCF_000325575.1 Pteropus alecto | reverse complement strand
ACTCTCACATAGGCCCTGAGTATTTTCTTTGAACTGCTGTCATCTCATTCTGATTAGTCTCTGTGTCTCAGTTTCTTCTCCCGCATGACCCTGTATCCAACAGTCACTTCATGATTCAGTTTTTTTTTACTGGTAGTTAATTTTCTTTTTTAAAAATTTCCTAGAAATCTCACTATTGCTCTCTGTATAAAAGGCATTCTCCCGAGCATTTAATGCCTTCCACGATCTGGCCCCAAAGTTCTTCCAAGCACATTTCTATCATTCCTTGTATTAATCGATCGGTGTGCTACTTCAATGGTTTTTGGACTTTAAGATATTATTAGTGAATGGAGCCTTATTTTTCTAAATAAAAATCTTATGTAGAAACCCAAGTTATAGATCAGATAAAGACAATACCATGGGAGGGCTCAGGTGAACAGACAACTTATTCAGCCCTCTTGCCTCAAGATCTGTTGGAGGTCATCTGAATACCTGTTTTTGGGTCAGTGGACTATTTACTGGTCCTGAGCACCAGTCCTGGGAATTGAGCACCTTCGCTTTCTTCTTGACTGATTTTATGTCCTTGTTTCTGCCAGTGGCACAGCCCCAAATGCCTTTCCTCTGCTTCCATTACTGTTTGGCCCTATTAAAATCATTCTCTTTCTTCAAATACCACTTCTTCCATGAGGACTTCTTGGATTGCCCATACAGAAGTTTTCTCTCACTTCCACGGGGTTCTTGACCTTTGACTTGAACTTCTGTTATGACATTTAATGCATACTGATCTGTGTCAGAATTATTTGATTATACTTATTCTCCTCATTAGCCTGTGGGTGGGGCCTATGGTTTTTATATCTGTGTATTACCCTCAGCAGCTAGTGTGATGCTTATACTTAGCAGACTTCTGGTTAGTGCTAACAGAAATAAGATGGGTGGCTAAAAGAGCAAATGTTTTAGATTAACTTTGACTTGGACTCATAGTTCTGCTTTTGACCCTTAGCCTGCCTCTGACTCCTGATACTGCTTGCTCTTTTCATGCTTTTCGTTTTCTCTCATGGATGCCTATCAGACAACTAAATATGCTAGCTCCCCATGACATAGAGAGACTAATGGAGAAATGTGGCTTGACAATCATTAGACTATCCTCTTCTCCTTAGCTCATGCTCCATACCCAAAGCCTAGTCCAGTCTCTGGGACTTCATAGATATTCAACATATGTTTGCTGAATTGTTGAACACATAAGAATGATTTAGAATAAGAGCAATTTTCTTCTTAAGCTAAAGCTGACTGTGCTCTTAGCCTGTGTTGCTGTAGAGAATCAGCTGCAGCAACTACACAGCTATCCAAAGATAGAAATATCCAAAGAAAGAGATATCAGTGATCTTGAAAATGATCAGTGCCATTTCAATTCAGATCTGGGGTTGCCTGCTTGGCTATTCAATTCAGCCCTCATATCTGTACAAACCTCTTATTTACACTGTGTTATTTAGCTTGGTTTCCTCCTTGAATACTGTTCTTGATAACGATTTACAAATATTTATTTTCAATAAATATTTGGAGAGGAGTACAGAGTGACTTTTCCCAGATTCTGCAATCCTCTACAGATGGCCGTAAGTATAACCACAGTGCTCACAGTAGTGCAGATCATAGAAGGTGGCTGCGTGAGAGAGTATGCTTGCTTGGTGGGTTTTTTAATGGTGATGGCTCGAGGGTAAGAAAAATTAAGGTAATAAATATATTTGGCTTGAGTAGCTACCTTCGAAATTATATGAAGGTGGTAGCCTAAATTTTCAAACTTGTTCATCTGTTTTTCCTGCCATAACTTGAAAAACAAAAAGCACTATCACACACATGAAAATAAAAGCATTGAGAATGCTAATTCTTCTGTTTAAACTTACCTAAATATATGTACTATAAAAGATTCAAATACAAAGTATTTCAACAGTATACAATGTGTACTGAACAAAACAAAAGCTTTTGCCCTCTTCTGTCTACCTTCATTTTCCTTCTCACGTCTAACTTCTTTCCCAGGTAACCACACTTCCAAGCTTGCTGGTCATCTTTTCAGTCCATTTTATACAGACATTTATGTTTTCTTACTTTATTTTACTCTAACATACATTATATATAGATTAAACTTTATGTATCAGTTAGAGTTTAATTTTAGCTGCAAGTGTCAAAGATAAGTGACTTACCTGAAAGAGTATCATCAAATAATAGAAAGTCCAAGACTGTAGGAAGATCCACAATGCCATGCAGGACTCGGACTCTTTCTGTCTTTCCAATTTTATCCTTAGTTGTAGCTTTTGCTCGCCCACACTCTTGTTACCTCAGGACATCAAATTAGCTGCTATCTTATATCGCTAGCATTTTTTTGCATCTCAGATATTGTTCTAGATGCCTTACTTTATAATTTGGTCCTCATAATAATCCTGTGGGATAGATACTGTTATTATCTGTATTTTACAAATAAAGAAACTGAAATGCAGAAAGACTATTAAGAAATAGATTTTATTAAGAAATAAAATATTTGTGTAAATAAATTTTTCAGGTGAAGAATGCTTTCTGCTTTAAGAACTGAAACTTAACTCTAAAGCTTAATTTTTCCTATTTTCTTCAGAGAACATTCCTTGTAATGCTATTCTCTAAAAACATCAGTTTTGGGGTCATTTTAATAGGTGTCTTGATATCAGTTTTGGGGTCATTTTAATAGGTGTCTTGATAAGAGTTCTGATATCGCAAAATCAAGAAATGAAAAATATTTAGAATTGTGACTAGCATAGACATCAGTAAGCTGGTAAGCTTTTCACTGAGCTTTAGATTATATAAATTTGAAGACAACTATTCCAAAGCCTCAGAAGTTATTTTAGTGAGGTTGTGCTACCAATACAAAGTACCATAGACTGAATGGCTTAAACAACAGAACGTTATCTCCTCACCGTTCAGGAAGCTGTTAAGTCTGAGATCGGGTTGCCCGTATCGTCAGATTCTGATAAGAATTCTCTAGTAGGGGCTGTCTTCTTGGTTTGTAGGTGGCCACCTTCTTTCGGCGAAGGTGGGTTGTAGCAGAGAGAGAGGGAACCCTCTAGTGTCTCTTCTTAAGAAGGCTCTAATCTCATCAAGAGGGCCCTAACCTCATGATCTCATCTAACCTGCATAAATTTCCAAAGGTTCTATCTCCAAATATCATCACATTAGAGGTTAGAGCTTCAGTATATGAATTTTGAAGAAATAAATATTCGGTCCATAACAGAGGACTTTCTTAATTACGAAGGTATTTCTTAGTTACTTCTTAGTCTTCACCTAGATTCTGAAAATTTTACTTGTAGATCAAAATTGCTACTATACCATGTGAAGAGTGGGAGAGAGTAGGTAGTTCACTTAAACTCTACCTCGATTTTTAATCAGATTACTTATATTCAGATGAAAATAGAATTGATGAATGCTCTTATTTTAGGTAGGACAATCTTATCACAACACTGAATGTCTTACCCCTCATTCCACCTACTTTTCTTACTGTCTCTAAGCCACAAATTTACATTTGTTAAATAGAAAAAAATAATATGTACTTTACAATATAATTGTGAAAATGAAACAAGAAAAGGGACATAAGGGAATTTGTTAACTGTAAAACATTCCATAATAAAATGATCTAAAGTAACCACAATACAATAAAACAAAGTAACTTTATTATACTCCACAATTACTGGCCATGACAACAATTAAAATGCATTGAAGCTTACCAAATAACTTAAGAGATTTTTTGTGCAAACCATATATATATATTTTTTTTTGGGGGGGGGGTGTTGCTTGCACTGTATGTTTTCAAATACCTTGCCAAAGTTTGCATAGAAAGGATTCCCGACGTTAGAGACATGTTTATCTTGGAAAGTTTGTGCTCACAGAAAAGTTGGCACAGAATACACTTGGCACTACTGTGACTTCTGCACATTGTCAGCCCAACTTGGAGATTAATCACAACAATTAATCACAACAAATTCTGAGTCTTACAAGAAGCATTTAAAGAAAAAGCAATAAAGAAAACACAAATCTGCTACCTCTATATATACATTGTGCCAATAACAAATTTCTGGTTTTGATAATTATAAAAAAAGATGGACCCACCGAAGGGAACTGGGTAAAGGGTATATTGCAACTACCTCCGAAACTATAATTATTTCAAAATAAAAGAGTAAAATAAAATTCTTCCATTTCAAAAAGGAAAGATGCTCTTTAAGAAAGATTAGGCAAATATCACAGGTAAACTGGGAAAAATCACAGGGTAGAGATTTGAACGCAGGGCAAAAAAATTCTATTTGCTTGAGTTGTGCCTTTTCTTGTTTCCATCTGACTGTTTCTTCTTTCTTCCTCTAATCATGCTGCAGCCAGTGAAGAGAACAAGAAAGGGCAATTAAACCAGATAGAAGGAAGGACATCTCCATAGGTCATTACTATTGATTTAGGAAGAACAAGTTATATTAATGAAATTCTCAATCTCACAGGCTGGAAGTAAACTCTTTATACTCTTATTGCACTAATCTTCCATTTTATGACCTGAAGAATATTTTGTCATCTATGTTGGTTATTCTTTATTCTCTATTCTCTCCCCAGGTAAACTGTAAGCTTCTTAAAGAATTTTTTGCAAGACATTTAGATTGCTTTAATCTTTCCAGTTAATACAACGTGTTTTAGTAACTGCAACATTAATTTTTAACATCTCACATAACTAGTCAGTAAGAATTTATTTTTTCAAGTGTAGAAGTTGGAACGGGAAGACAGGAAACACAAGAATGACAAGTTTTGCACTTGTGCTAAAACCCCCCAAATCACAACTATTTTCTTCTCTGCAGCAAAACTGTACCATAAATTTCAAAGTTTTAGTTTTAATCCCATGACTCATCATCTATTGGATTGGGAGTTTGTGAAGAAGAAAAAACAAATATTTGCTGACTAAATGCTCTTGCCCTGATAATTCTTTTGAGTATCAACTGATGCAAACACATTTCCTCTTATACTGACACTGAAGCCAGGAACATATGTGCTAGAGGCAGTTTCTTCCAACCATACAGGAACATCCTGTTGAGCATCCAACTGCAGTTTCACTGAACTAAATGGTCATCTGACAGCACTGAAAAAGGAATTAGCTCTGCCAGTGTTCCCACAATGACCAAAACACTGAATTCAATGAACACGTTCACCAGTAGTAGAAGAAATACCAAAATTGATAACATATTGAACATTTTAAAATCCAGCTTTCTGGCAGCTACCGAAGTAGCTATGAGAATTGTCTGTAGTGAAAATCCCCAAGAGCATGTTCTCTTTTTCCCTTCCAGATTCCAGATTGCCTGAATACTTGTAGTTTCTATTTTTTTCTAGACAAAGAAAAGTTGCAATAAAATTTGCTTTTTTCTTAGTTCTAAGGTCATAGTTCTTTCATCATCTGTGTTTCGCAGAATTTCTACAAGCTTTTCTCTTTTTGAATACTAGCCAACTCAATATTCTGCTGAACATCTCTATGTACTCTACCTACTTGTCCAACAGCAACAAACAAATAATTCAACTTTTAAAATACCCCAGCCAAGCTTGGAATTTCCTCTGGAAAAATTACACTGAGCATAACTGTTTAATGTTGTTCATTTCTAGGCAGGAGATTAGCTTCTTCATTTCTGGTCCAAAATCTCTATATAGCATGCAATCAGCTTCATCGAAAATTAAATATTTGAGTTATCTGAGACCATTTTTTTCTTCATCTATGATATCCATGAGTCTCCCAGGAGGAGCACATAATACATCATAGACTTGTAATGTCTGTATAAGAAAGGAAGGTAACACCATTCTTGGTTCAGGCACTCTGTTAGGAAACTGATATCCTTCTTTGGTTTTATCCTTACATAGTCTTAGAGACAGAAATTATTATTTTCACTTTTCTTACAATGAAAGAGAGGCTTGGGAGATTAGGTAATTTATCTAATAAGTGGCAGAGGCAGGAATTCAACTAAGCTCTGTCTGATTTCAAAGTTCCCTTCCTTCCATTACACGATTCAAATCTATTCTCCAGAGTCTTCTGGCACTTCATTGGCTTGCCACAAATATTTGTTGACTACATGAAGAACGGATGATCAAAAGAAATCATCTGAGGCTTTATGGGCAATGCTAAACTGAGAAATAGAAATACGAATATCTTTATAATGCTTATAAAATTGCTCTATATTTTTAAGCAGCCCTGCCTCTTCTGACAAAGAAAGGCTACTCTAACCTTCCTATGAAGTGAAAAGAGAAACACTGCTCCATTATATCTACAATTAGGATGGACTTCAGCCAAAATTGAAAGGTAGGTAAAGACTTAGAAGCTCTTCCATTTCTGTAAGATGGCTCCATGTAGTCACCCCCTGACCTCAGTTTAGGCCAACCTCCAGAATTAACTCTACTTTCTTTAGTTTTGCAGTCTTAGCTGGTGGTCATGGAGGAAAAGTAATTTTGGAAGAAAATTCTCATGAGGACTTTTAGCTTATAGAATTTGGATCCAAAAAACAGGGTTTAAAAAAAAAAATATGTCCTTCACTTACTAGTTATATCATTTTGGGTAAACCGCTTAACCACTCATTCTAAAACTTTGGAATGTGGAAATTTCCTCACTTGGTTGCTGTGAGGATCAAAGATGATGTAGAAAATGAATGAGGTTCACAGTGGATACAGTTTTTAGCTGAATTTTTGGTATTTATAAGGCCTATATTTTTTCAACCAAAAATAAACTTTTTAGGGCTTGTGATTTTATTTACATCACATGCCTTACAAAAGTCTAAATAGATATATTGTTAGACAATTTATAATCACCTTTGTTAAAGAGAAAAAAAATATGTACATTTGGAATTATCCTTGAACTTGGGCACACCTTGCCTTACTTTGGATTATCACCTTAATTTACTCCACTTTAAAGATTTTCTATTTTGAAATAGACAGCAAATGTTCATTTTGTGGGTGCTGGAATTCTACTGGAAATAGGACACAATCTAATGTACATCCTCCCCATTCTCTCTCCCTGCAAAAAAAACCAAAAAACAAAAACAAACAAACAAACAAACAAAACGAACTTGGAAAACAAAGAGGAAGCTCCAGTAAAAGTGTTGGGGAAAATTTCTCCATGACTCTCTCATGTTTCTGCAAAATTTGCAAGCCCAACTAACTGCCTCTTCACTCTGGTTTATCTTTTCACAGATTTGTAAGGTGAGAGCCTTGGAAGATACAGTTAGTCTCTCCTTGTAGAACAAAGAGCAGGTTGTTTTTTGTCATGTATAATAAAGATAATATTTCCTTCTGGGGCAAAGAATGACAGGTTTGCTCTCTACCTATTAACAGATTCAGGTTCTCTAAGCTCAGGATTCTACTGTGTGCTCTGCCTCCACCTGGGGACCCTCTGCAATACCATGGGATTTGGGGAGCAAGAAGAAGCTTGCTGTGCTGCAATAAAGCCCATCGCCTCTAATCCAGGATTCTCTTGTCTTCTGCCAGCATGAAACTGTGACAGACATCTTATTAGCTGTAAGTAAATACAAATTCACACTCTTTATAGTTCCAGACACTATACCTGAACGGGGCCTTAAAAGGATGCAAAGAAGTTGGCTGAGTGAAGAAGGCTAATAGACTTCAGATGTGTGTGTGTGTCTGTGAGAAATTGGAATGTTAGAGCTCGAAGTGCAAGGAATGGGCGTGGCAGCAGATAATCTAAAATGCAGTTTGGGAATATTTGAGAAAAGAAAGACCGAAAGGTGATTTTGCGATTTTCTGCTGTACTAAACAGTCTCATGTGAATAGTTTCATTTTACTATCGCAGTAACTTTCTTAGGTAGGCATTACTAGCTTTTTTGAAAAAATTAAAGCTCAGAGAGTTTAAATAATTTCTCTAAGATTAAACAGCTAATAATTATTAGAACGACCATGTAAAACCAATGCTCTTTCTATACCATCTTCAGCTACTCCAGGAGGAAGTTTTTGCTCTTATTTTGTAGGTAATATTTGGAATCATCTTTTTTTTTTTTTTTTTTACAGAGGGGTAGTGGGGAGGGGTGATGGTGGTGGTTATTCTGTTTGTTTATTTGTTTTTCTTTTTCCTTTTCTTTTAGGTTAAGGTATTCTGATCAGGTCTATGATAGATGGACAATTTGGAAGCAGCACGAAGTATTGGATAGAGCTAGTCTGGCAAGAATGAGAATAGTCATGAGGTAATGGTAGCTACCTACCTAATCATTTTTAAGGGGCCTAGAACTGAGTAATGACAATTGTGATGCAAAAGAGAATAATTAATGGAGTTTGGAAGTATAGTATATGGTAAAGGTGAAATGTTAAAAAAAAAAGGCACAGAGGTTTATAGCTTGAATGACTAGGTGGTTTCAATTAATTGAAACAGATGATTCTGGAGAAGACACTTGAGGGAAAACATTAATTATGCTTATAAGATAAACCAGATGACAAAAAATGAATTTCTAATGATGAAAATTCAGGTAGCTCTTGTTTTGTGGAAGATAAACTTTATAATAAGAGATGTTCAGTTTTTCACTAAGTTGATAAATTATTTTTTGCCAATAATTATAGCCTAATAATTAAAATTATAAAATCTTATAGATATGACACAACATCTAGCAACAGTGTTTCCCTCAAATAAGAAACAAGAACACATACAAAAGAATTTATAAGAAGGATTAGAATGCTAATTTATCCACTCTACCTTTTATTGTACGTCATTAAAACTTTTATTAATAATACTGTTATTTCAGTTTTTTTTTCCTGAAATAACAATTCCCCTCACTAACTAAATTATTTTGGCTCAAAACAATTAACAGATATCTCCTTTCTTAAATCCTCTCTTCAGCCTTCTCTGAAACCCCTCCAAAAATTAAATCCTTGAAAAGATTTGAAGCAAAGGTTGCTCATGAGCAGAAAAAAGAGCAAAATTTCTGTAATTCTGGTGATCGACTTTGCTTATTCCTTACACTAGTTTATATAAAGGAAGCCTGAATGATTCATGCCATCTGTGGATGTAAATGTTTCTTATATCACTTTTTAAAAATACAACTTTTCTTGAAAATGAAAAAAAAATATTCCTTTTACAAAGTTTTTTCTCAAACAAAAAGATTGTGTATATGCTCAGAGCAAGTTTCAGATCACTGTGTAGTCAGATGGCTGATTCACTACTGCCATCAATACCGGGATAATTTTTCTCAATAATAGGGACAACTGGCTGAACGTAAATTCATGTTCATTCATCTAGGTATGTTGCCTAATAACTGATTCATTCTTAAGTTTTGCCTCTCATTGTTTGAAATCAAAGTTTCAAAAAAATTATTACTCAAATTCCAGTAAAAGTATTACCATTGCTTATTTCAAACCTGTAATGTAAAAATAAGTACCCTGACTTTCATATTCAAGCATTCAGACTGTCTGCTAAGGAGTGAACACACAGTGCAAAATACATTGACATATTATTGAATCGTACACTTGAAAGCTATATAATTTTATTAACCAATGTCACCTCAATAAATTTAATTTAAAAAAATCAGGTCAACCAATGACATATGCTTACTTTTGGCAAATAAGTTATCTAAAATTTTTTTGAATAGAGATAAATATAAACAAGAAATATAGTCAGCAATTGGGATAAAAAGTACATGTTTTTAATATATTCTGCTATTGTTTTATTACATTAAACTCTTTTTGACTCCATGAAGTAATATCTTGGAATGTTATATCTATATGTAATGTTATAGGAATGGAATCATGGCATATTAAATGATTTTGGTAAATAACTACTTTAAGAATCATTAATATTTACTGAGTTAGCTGAGTTCCAGGCAGTTTTAGATAAGGAGTGTCTGACCATGTACTTATGCAGAGTATTGTTAATAAGAAGTTGTGTGACTTCTAGTTTGATGTATTCAAAATTTGTTTTCATAGTAAATCCAAGATATTTATTTGCTAGAAATGCTATCACAGTAATCAGGGGCTTCAAAAGTTTGATCTGCAAACAAAAAGGCTTTAGAAGTAAGGTGAATTATCTTCTCCAGGGCAGACCCTGATCATATTTTTTCTATAAAGAAACAAAGAGCAAATGTTTTCAGTTTCGAAGGCCATATGGTCTCCATCACTATTCAACTCTACTATTGTAATGGAGAAGCATAGATGACTGAGTGTAGCTATGTGCCAATAAAACTTTATTTACAAAATCAGGTTACAGGCTAGATTTGCCAACCCCTGGTTTAAATTAGTCTTATATTTGCATTCAAGCCCCCATTCTCCAGAACCTAGTACAACATTTGAAAGGGACATAATTAAAGTTTGTTGAATGAATCAATGATTGCTAAAATAGAATAATAGTATAAATATAAGAATTCATTCACAAATTTAACAAGTATACACTCAATATCAGACACAGGACACAATTCTAGGCTCTAGGAAACAAGAGTAGACTAAAGAGGCTGAAAAATAAAATCCTTGTCCTGACAGTTTACATTCTCAAGATACAATAGACGATATACCATTTAAATAACAAAATGTATAGTATTCTAGATGAAAATAGTAAGAAATAAAGAAATGAAAAAAGGCACAGAGAATAAGGCTTGTTGGGAGAATTGCCATTTTAGATTAGGTAGCTGAAGAAGGCTACATATGAAGGTTACATCTGAGTAAAGGCCAGAAAGAAGTGGGAGAAACACATTCCAGGTACAAGGAAGAGCAAATACAAAGGATCTTAAAGAAGTATGTTTGTATTTTAAAGGTGTCAATTTCCTATATTTTAAACAAAGCACTTCTCCAAATAAGATATCATTTACATGTAATAAAATGCACCCACTTTAAGCGTAATGAATTAGTTTATGATGCGATGGGCTCCATTAGTTCTTGGATGTTTAATGCCATCCCCACTCCCAGAAAAAAAAAATAGATATTATCTTAAAAGAGCCAAAAAACCTTTCAGAAAAAAAAGCATAATTCAAATACATGAAAAGAAAATTTCTCACATACATTTTCTACTGGGTAACTATTTAGTAAGCACATAGTTTAATGCAAAAGCTCAACTACTCAGTAAAACAATGACCTGTCTAACTTTCGTTTTTCAGATTATCTAATGGTTGCCTTTATAATTCTCCTAATATGCTTGAGGTAACCTTTCAGACAGTTACATACACAGTAGGCCCTCCCTCTTCAATACAATAGCCACTAGCCACTTAAAATGTGTTTAGTGCTCTAAGTTCAAAATTTACATTTGATTTCAAAGACAGAGAAAAACTGCAAAATAATTCATTCATAATTTTTATATTGATCATACGGTGAAATGATATTTTGGATCTATTGAGCAAAGTAAAATATGTCACTAAAATTAATTTTGCCAGTTTCTTTTTACTTTTTAATTTGGCTGCTAGAAAATTTAAAGTCATAGATGTGGCTCACATTCTACTTCTGTTGGGCAGTGTGACTTTAGATGTAAAATTGACTCCTCCTCTACCTGACTTCCTAATAACATATATTTTTCACATTTTCATGATTTTAAAATTTCACGTTTGCATTTGATTTACAAGATCTGTTAAGTCACTTTTCATCATTTTCCATTGACCTATCACTTATTTTCTAAGTCCAAGTATCTCTCCTTTCACAGATCAAAGAGAACACATTTTCTTTAAGTTCTTTGATTTCAAAAAGATCTATTTGGTCAAGATTTTGACTGTTTCATTGCACAACCTACTGCCGAATTTAAATTATGAACATAAATTAATAAATAAATTATAAATATACAGCAAGGTGCATAAATACAGAAACCAATACATTAGCAAATATATATCTAATACTTAAATTAGCTATTAATATTTTGACATAGTTGCTTCAGATTTCTTTTTGAGAAAATAAATGTTAACAATACAAACCTTTCTTCTTCGTTCCTTACAATTTTACTACTATCCTGAATTATCACATTCCTTGTCCTTGCATGTTTTTGAACTATGACTATAAATATTTGTCTTCATAAACAAGGATAGACTGTTTCTTGACAAATTGGTAGTTACAAAACAGTCATGCATACGTGGAGCACAGCATAGGAAATATAGTCAATAATATTGTAGTGGCTGTGTGTAGTGCCAGATGAATGCTAGAGTAATCAGGAGGATTACTTAGTAAATTATATAAATGCCTAACCGTTATGCTGTATACCTGAAACTAACTTAAAAAGAATTTAAAAAATAGTATCATTCTGATTCGGCAGTTTGACTTTTTAAAATCAATTTACTTTGAAAGCACTACTTACATGTAAATACATGTAAAATCATCAAATGTATGTTAACTACTGTATAGCTTTCCATTGCAAAAAAAAAAGTTTATTTTGTACCCCATAGAAGAACAATTAGAATTTATCAATTTTTTTGGCTGTTAGGAATAATGATGCTATGAATATCCTAGTAAATATTTTCTTCCTGAGAGTTTTTCTAAGTGCAGATTCATAGAAGCAAAATTGTTTGATCATAAGATATGTACATATTGACTTTAATAAACACAACCAAATAATTCTCCAAAGGGCTTATACCAGCTTACATTTCCATCATTGGGATATGAAATTCTCTTTCTTCATATTTTTACTGATACTTGTTATTAGTTGTATTCATTTTTGTCAATTCTGAGTGATGTGGAATAAAATTTCAATGTGGTCACTATTTTTATGACTGAATTTGAACACTTAAGCAAACACTTTTTTCTTTGTCCATTTGGCTTTTTTCTATTGGAAGTTATATTTACAAATACTTTGATCATTTTCTTTAGATTGTTTGCTTTTTATTATTTTATTTTTTCAAAAATGTACTTTAATACTAACTTTTTGACAATTATGTATTTTTAAAGATCTTGTTCTAGTCAATGGCTTGCCTTTTCATTTTGTTGATGGTATTGTTTGTCATACAGAAATTTTAAATTTTATTGTAGACAAATTTATTGATCTTTTTATGGTTTGGGGATTTTTGAGTCTTATTTTTTGTAATTGAGATAAATTAGCATGTAATTAACATTGTGTAAGTTTAAGGTGTACAATGTATTGATTTGATACATTTATATATTACAATATGGTAGTGTTAGTTTTCTTAAAAACAAACAAACTAAAACTTCAGGATTATTGAGATACAAAATAAAAAGGAGTTTAAAAAAAAGAAGCAATGAAATCTAAGGAGAAGCAGATCTAAATTAGAAGTAAATGGATCCCATTACCCACATTTTGTGAATAAGAAGCTGAATGATCTTAGCAGTCAGATGAAGTCAATTACAGCTCTGTCATTAACTACCTGTATGATCTCAGACAAATTATTTGATCTCTCTTAACTACAGTCTTCTTTTATATAACATGGAAAATATAATAACTACCTCATAGCTCTCCAAAATGTATTATGTTCTAAGCACATGGGAAATCAAATTAACCTCATCGGGTTAGAAAAATATGTATTTCAAAAGTCTAAGCAGAACAGTAATGATCAGTATGTTGAATCACATTCTATAATATACATGTATACAAAATCATAGGTACATAGTACAAATTTATCTCTATATATTATATATCTTCATATACTTTCAACTGTATTTTAATAATCTTACTCTATTTCCAAAATCACTTTGTCTATAATTAGAGGAGACCTTTTAATTCCTATTTTACAACAAAATAAATAAATTGAATCTTAAAGGTAAGATTTGTTACTTGTTTAAAATCACATTTTAACTAATAATAGTAGAAGCAATCTCTTGACCCCTAATTCAGCACTTTTGTAAAGTTTGTGCTCTATTATTATTCGTAGCAGTTATGATTTCAGTTTAGGGTTTGCTCAAAAGATAAGTGTCACTATGGTGCTATAATTGAAACCATAATAATGGATGGAACTACCAAAGGGAATGTATTAAACAAGTATTTTAAAAAAGGCTTACGTCATGACCCACAGAAAGATGAGTATTTAAAAGAAAGATAGAACAGTCTACAAGTGGATCAGAAATGTCCAAAGAAATATGAAGCAAGCTAGGGGAGTGAGTGTGGTGTCACAGAAGATAGAAATATTTCATTAAAAGATAAAGTGGTTTAAAGTGTTCAATTTTGTTAAAAGAAAACGAGTCTTGGCTTTAGAAACAAAGAAGTCATTGGTGTTTTGAGCAAGAGAAATTTCAGTGGGGTGGCAGGAGCAGAAGACAGACCATAGTAAATTGAAGAGTGATTTGAAGGGAGGTGGTTTGGAGAATCACTATTGATAAAAATTTTGTCTGAGAAGAAAGGAGAATGACTGATAAGTAGCTAGAGAAGAGTATGGTGTTGTGGAGAGATTTGTCTGTGTTTTGTTTAAAGATAGTATAAACTTAAACATGTTTAAATGTTGACAAGAACAAACTAACAGAGAAAAAAAGTTTGAGGATACAGGAAAGAAACAATCAGTAAACTGAGGTCTCTGCGTGAAGGGCTATCCAGAATAGAGTCGTTGAAGTATATCTTGTGTAGAAGGGTGAAATCATTTCCATAAGCAGAAAGGAAGGAAGGAAGGATGATAAGACTGCAAGTAAGTATGTAGATTTGGTGGGGCAGGGATTTTGCATAAAATGACTTTATTAATTTTGAGAAGTAATAGGGGAGATATAAATGAAATAATGATTTGAATCAAATGGAGACTAAAGAGACTTGGGAAACATAGAAGGATTCTTAGGCAGCATCAAGAATCAAGCTATATATATATAGCAGGAGAATATGAATTTACAGTGCCATGAAGCTACATAGTTTTGTGATTTTCTTCAGTAGCAATAAGCAGATGAGTAGTTGATGTAGGATCAAAATCTGGAAAAAAAAAAAAGCATATTCTGACTGCTTATTGACATGTGCAAACCCATATGAAATTATTAAATTGGAAGGCTTTTAAAAATATCTACACAGCTCCTGATAATCAAAACTTGCTCAACTACCTAAGAAGCAGGTTTATTCATGTCAAACATGCTCTAAGCTATCAGAATTTCATTTGCATAACCATTCTGAACAACTGAACTGGAAATTTCAGTTACCAGACTGATTTTATAATCATATGAAAACTTATGAAAAGAAAATGCCTTTTCTGCATAATAAATTATTATTGTAAGTGCCTTAATGAAATTTCAACAACACACCTTGCTTTGCAAATAAGGAAGTTGCCATGAGCCACACAGATGAACTGCTTTAACATTTTTTTCTCTGCTTGCAGGCTATTCCGTCACTCCTTAATGCTTTAGATTTTTCAAATTCTTTACATATATTAGAACTTCTTTAAAAGTTAGACTTAAACAAAAAAAGATGTTTTCAAAATTTACAAGTATTTAACACCATTTTAGCATTTTCAAGATTTAACACAGTTGATCACTTACTACATCCTTGTACCCCATTCTTCACTTGCCTTCCAAGATAATACCCTCTCCTAAATTTCCCCTTATCTGGCTGCTCTTTCTCCTTCCTGTTTGATTTGGCTTATCTTCCTGTCCTCTAAATTGTGAGATTCTTCTCTACACTACTCCCTAGATGAACTCACTCAATCTCATGCCTATAAATACTACCCATTTGCTGATTACTCCCCTATTTATGCCATTAGCCTAGATTTCTCTTTTGAATTCCAAATATATATATATATATACTCAACTATCCGCCTGACTCTCTATGCATATATATAATAGACATCTCAAATGTAACTTGTCCAAAAACTTAGCTCTTGATTCCTCCCATCCACTACCACCATTCTCAGATCAGCTGTAACCACAGATATCCCCATCTCAGTAAATGGCAACTCCATTCTCCCAAGTTTCTTAGGCCAAAGATGTTTGAGATGTCAAGATATTACACTTTATCTCCCACCCATATCTCATCAGTAAGTACATCTTGTTTATGATGCCCATCAAAATAGATTTTAAATTCATCCTCTTCTCACCACCTCCACTGATATCACCCAAGCTAAAGGCTAGAAGGAGTTTTTCAATTTTTGCTGATACAAAGAAAGCTACAATTATACATTCTTAGACAATCTCTTTGTCTACATATGTTGGTGTTTCTCTAGAATAAATAACTAATAGGGTGAATATATTATGTTTAGTCATAAGGCATGGGTGTTTTATTCTAATAGATACGGCATGATTGCCCTTCAGAAGATTTGTACCAATGTGCACATCCTCCAGGGAAATGTGAAAAGAAGGTAATATTGAAATGGCTTCCTGTGTCTTTTGGAATGGATGAAAACAGAATTGGGGATAGGAAGGATATCAGACTGGAAAAATTGGTAGTAGTAGAATAGAAATCTGGTGTTATTTTATTGGGTCGAAGAACGATAGTCTTTGTTGTTCTTCAAGTAAGTAATAAAGTCCTAGATGTGAAAACTAAAGTTATTGCTGTCAGACATGGAGAAAGAATTTCTTTCCAGGTCATTTCAATCAGAGGTCTCTCTAGGACCTACTTAGATTTTGGAGATTCTTGGATATGCTTTGTTTTATTTTCCATTTACATCACATGTTATGAGGAAAAAGATATCCCTTCACTCCATGACATATTTCACTATACAGGCAAGTTTCATGGTCAAATTGAGTGTGGAAATTTTGTCTATGTTTAAATTTAAAAGTATTGGTAGCACATTGCTGGGGGGAAATGGTGTTAGAATTAATTTAGTGGAAAATAAATGGCATAGTTAATAGTCACTCTCCTGACCATAGGTGTATAACTTTTTTTTTTGATCATTCCCTTACAGAGGTAATCTTTCAAATTATTCCTACCCTTAAGCTACTTAGTGAATGAATATACCTTGAAAAGTTCTGCTCAGAAGTAAGGATGTGCCCATGTTGTGAACATGTTCCTGCTGGTGAGAGAAAATGTTTGAGGTAAACATAGCATATCCCAGACATGCCTCTCAGGAAAGTATTATCAAGTAGGAGGTAAGCATCATCAGAAGTGGAGAATATTAATAGTTATCATTCATTTAGCTCTTATTGGGTATCAGGCAAGTCTCTAAGCATTTTACATTTATTATCTTTGCTAATAATCTCAAGTCTTATCAATATGGTGCTTCTATACCTCATGGTAGTGGGAAATTAAAAGCAATCTAGGTTTTATGAAAATGGCTAATATGCAGTAAACACATTCCATGGGAGAAAAAATGAACTAGACACACACATAGCATGATGGACAGATTTTAAAAATAACGTTTGAATTTAAAAAAGAGAGAGAATGAGATTTATATCACTGTACCACTATGTAAAATAAACGCTATAATAACAAACACTATATCCAAAGATACAGGCACATTGAAAGACTAGTATCAAACACATTAGAGTGAATGCATAAAGGAAGAAGTGGCTGGAGTGGGGAGTGGAACCTAAATTAACAAAATAATAATAAAGAGAAAGCCTTGTACAGATCGATAATGATAGTTTACAATGAACTGAAGCATAAATTTAACTTAATTTTCTACACGTTTTAAGAAAATTTTTAAGTGCTGTGAATCATAATTAAATTAATAATGTGAAAATATGTGGAGTGCAGCTAAAGTTGTATATAGAACAGTTATAGCTTTAAATTTTATGCTAACAATGTCTCTTAAAATGGATAGTATCCAGTTCAAGAAGTTAGAAAATACAACAAACTAAGCCAAAAGAATAAAAAAGGAATAAAAATAAGCAGCTTAAATCAATGAAAGGGAGTGCAAAGCCAAAAGCTGGTTCTTTGATAAATAATAATAAAATTGACAGATCTTCTACTCTAAGGACCAAGAAGAATTAAAACGAAAAATGGCACAAATAAACAATAATATAAATGAAAATGAAAAATAAGTACAGATTCGGCAAATTTTAAAAAATAATTAGAGAATAATACACAAATATTCTGCACTTGTTTTTTCTCCTTGCCAGCCCCACAGTCATTTTTTCTTTGCTCTGGCTACTGTAAGATTGCAGTCTCCAACAAACCATCAGCAACAAAAGCTTTGCTGAGGCCCTGTTTGTTTGAGAAATTAGGCTAAAGCAAAGAGTAACATGGAATCTTGAAGAGATATATAAGTTAATTCACTTGTATGAATATTTAGTTTAAGTCTCATGAAGAATAAAGCATGAAATTTCTTGAATTATCAAGTTTAGGTGATTAGTACACAAGTATTAATTATATTATTTTTTTTTAATTCTAACACTTGAAAAAGTGTCTGAGTGTAATATTTTAAAACTGAGCTTCCTCTACTAGGCACTCTAAGGGACTGGATTGGGTAACTCCAAAAGGACAAACTGATTTTGACAGAATGGTATGTCACAAGCCAGACATTAGTAATGTTAGGCTTCTGATGGATTTTCTATAGCTGCTAACTACCGTGAGAAAATGAACATATATCTTAACAGGGTAATAAGAACCTGTTGAAACTTCTATAAGCATTTCGGTGTATTCTTTAGCTCTCTATTGTTAAACTTCCTTTTTGAGAGGAAAATATGAATCACTTTTTCGAGGCGAGTCATCAATTTCACTTTTCTTAGTTAACTAACTAAATCACTTCTTTGGGATCCACTATGAATGAACAGGGATTAGTAGTTTTTTTTTGTTGTTAAAAATCTTAAAAATATTCAGAGATTTCAGTTTTTTGTTTTTCTTGTAAGATTTAAAGCTTAGATTTCCTGTCAAGATAGTGGCGTAGAATGAAGATCTACAGGAGATGCAGAATTTAGCCCAAAAAATGGTGACTCAGTTTAGCCAGTTTTTGAATCATGTTATTTTGAATGATAACTTGCAAGAAGGATGTGCCCAGTTGTTGTCTGCAGTTCAGAAGGCTCAGGAGAAGCCTTAGTGGGTACCAGCGAATTGGGTTTCCTCTGATACCGAGCCTTAAGGAGGCCTTCTGCTTAATGCTTATTAATAACGTTCACCTGTTACAAAACTCTGGACTAACAGCTGCAATCTAAAACAGCAATATTTGCCCTATTATAATGTGTGTAACTTCGTAAGTAGTACAGTTTATTAATCTTATTTGGAAAAAAAATTGCATTGTATGGTTATATAGAGTTACCTATTTGGCTTTTGGAAAAAAATATTTTCCTTAACCTCGTGTGCAGCAGTTGATAGGAATATGAACAATGTTAAGTCACAGAGTATGAGAACTTTTCATAGATTTCATATGGTCCTGGTACAATTTAGATTAAAAAAACCTTTCTTAAATAAAATAAGTAATATTTTTAAAAAAGAATTAATGTTTACTTATTGAGCGCCTACTTTGCACCAACTTCTTTACCCCTGATATTTACTTACCTTAAAACAGTCCTTTTAGGTTTATTAGTCCATTTCAGAAATGCAGAAAGTATGACAGAGATTAAGTAACTTTCTCAAGGTCAGAAACTTAAAGAATTAGGATTTGAACTTACTTTTGATACCAAGTTTTACACTATCTTCACTGTGCTCGCCTTCATAAATTAAATAGTGATTACTACTCACATGAATTAAGAACAAAATTATTTAAATTCTGAAATAAATCCTTAATAATGCTGGATTATTATGGCTGAATTATGGGTAGAGATCTAAACCTAGTGACTGCTTTTTTCTTACTGTTTTCTATTTTCAGGACTGTGATGATGGTTATTTAAAACTGAAAACATGTCGGGTGGTATTATATAATTCACAATATATTTTTCTACATGCAGTACTATGTAACTAAATGTATGCAAAGTTTGGGAGTTGTCTGTTTGTGTATGCACGTATAAGAGCTGCCAAGTAATTCAGATGTATTGCTCAACTTCCTAGGTGTGACAAAGGTCTGTCAGGTATAACAAGAGCACACATCACCTCTTATATATTATATGGTATGACCTTTAAATAAGAAAATTCTTATGAAGTCACTTTTTCTAGACATGCTGAAGTAACTGGTACAGCCTTTAACCCTCTCACCAAAAACTCTAAAACTGGGCAAAATATGTCAGCAACTGTTTTAGACCGTGGAGGATTGTGATCCATAAAAAAGAGTAACAGGAAAAGTGAGCTCCACATTCCTCCAGCTTTCTGCCAATGGTAGTTTGTAGACACCAACTGAAAAGTGGTAATGCCACTGATCTGAGGTAGTGGAAGCTGCAGTTCAGGCCAGATAAAACAGAAAAGTATTTCAGAAAAGGGATCTCTGAAAACAGGAATCCTAAAAGTCTTTGTGGGATTTTTTTCCCTTAGGCCTTTTGCTGACAGCTGAGTTGCGCATGTACATAAGGCTCCATAAAACCTACCAGAAAGTAGCTGATGATGGGCAGACAGCTGGAAGTATCAGTAGTCATACAATGCTAGTAAAGTTGAATATTTCAATCAGTCAGAGTGGATAGACCTCACTAAGCATTCAGTTGAGACCTCTATTAGTCAGTTCAGGCTGCCATAACAAAACGCCACAGGCCGAGTAGCATAAACAACACAAATTTAATTTCTCACAGTTGTGGAGGCTAGAAGTTCAAGCTCAGTGTCCCTGCAGGGTTGGTTTCTGGTGAGACCTTTCTTCCTAACTTAAGAGGCTAATTTCTTGCTGTGTCTTCACAAGCCCTTTTCTCTGTGAGTATGCAACCCTGGTGTCTCTTGCTTTTCTTATAAGGACACTGATCCTATTAGATTAAGGCCTCACATTTATAACCTCATTAATTTTAATTACGTCCTTAAAGGCTCTATTTCTAAAGACAGTCACATTGGGGGTTAGGGCTTCAAAATATACATTTTTAAGAGAACACAATTTAGTTCATAACAAGACCCCTAAATAGTTGTGCTATAAGAGAAAAAATGACATGCCAAAAACCAAGTTGACAGAAGAAGAATGAATGCCAATATTATTACCACTTACCAGATCTAAATGAATATTATGGAAGAAATCAATCCAGGCACCCTACGATGTATCCTCACATTATCTGTAATGCAATATAAAGTCACTATACGTGCAAAGTACCAGGAAAATGGGTTCCATAACCAAGATTACAATTAGTAATTTGATGTAGTTAAGATTACGTTAATCTTGTAATTCGCATACAGAAATTTCAAACAAGTATTATTAATGTCTTTAAGAATTTAAAAGAAGATGTAGACAAAATTAATAAAGTTGTGGAGTCCTAGCAGAGAAATTCAAACAATAACAAAACTTAATAAAAATCATACAAATAAAAAATAACATCTAAAATAATAAGGTCGCTAGATGGACTTAAAATATTATATGCCGTAGAAGCAAAGATCAATGAACTTTAAGATAGAGCAATAGAAATTATCTAACCCAAAGAGCAAAGAGAAACAGAGTGACCTGAGGAACAATACCAAACATTTTAAATAGATGTAATTTGAGTTTCATAAAAAGAAAAGATAGAGAATATAGCCAAAAATATTGAAGAAATAATGGTCTCAAAGTTCTCAAATATGTGGACCAACCCCATCTTGAAAATCCAAGAAGCTCAGCAAATCCCAACCAGAATAAATATATAGAAAACCACACCTATGGACATTATAGTCAAACTACAAAATCAAAGGTAAAAAGAAAAATTTAAAAGAAGTTAGAGAAAAAAAGAAACATTTTATATAGAATAACAGTGGAGGAAATAAAATAGAAAGTAAAAAATTTAAAGTACAATTTAAAAATATTATTTAGAGCAGCTTCTAATCTCTCTAAATAGTGGTTGGAAAGTGCCTTCATGCAGAAAGCTGGAGCAAATATGGAGCTAGCCTTCTTTTATTTCTCTTCTCTTTAGGATCACGGTCCTGTACTGTCTGAAAACCTTGAATTCCTAAAACACTTAGGAATAAATTTAACAACAACAACAGCAACAACGACAAAATAAAAAAAACAACTGCACTATACTGAAAAGTACAAAATATTATGGAGAGGTCCTAAATAAATAAAAAGATATGTAAGAGGTCCTAAATAAATAAAATGTAAGAGATCCTAAATAAAGAAATAAAATGTAAGAGGTCCTAAATAAATAAAAAGATATACCCCAATCATGAAATACTCAGATTTGTCAAGATGTTAATTCCTCAAAATTTATCAATCAATTGAACATAATCCTAACTTGAATCCCATCAATCAGGTTTTTGTGGGAGTTGACAAGCTGTTTTTAAAATGTATATGGAAATGCATAAGAACTAGAATAGTCAAATCAAAAATAAGAAATTTTGAGTACTCACAATATCTAAAATCAAGGGTTACTATGAAGTAAAGAGATCAATGGAACAGAATTCAGAATCTAACTATATAGCATCAGTTGACTTTTGGCAGAGATGCCAATGAAATTCAATGCAGAAAGGAAATCTTTGAAGCACATTGTGCTAGAATAACTAGATCAATCTATTAAAATTATTTTAAAAATTAATCTTGATCTCTATCTCATAGCATATCTAAGAATTTATTTTAGAAACATCATAGACCTAAATTTAAAAGCCAGACGTTTAGAGCTTCTAGGAAAAATAATAGAATGTTTTCACAACTTTGGAGTGATCATAACACAGTAAATATAAAAGAAAAATAGATAAAATTGGACTTCTTCAAATTAAAAAAAAAATTCCTCATCAAAAGACATTCTTAAGCATATGGAAAATCCTGGGTGAAGGTATTCAGAATACAATATCTGATGAAGATCTTGTATCTAAACTATATAAACATCTCTTAAGATTAAAAGAAAATAGCTCAATTTAAAAATAAATAAAAGTCTTGAAACACTTCATAAAATGTGATATTTGAAAAACTAGTAAGTACTTGAAAAGTTGTCAACAGTCATCGGGGATATGAAAATTAAAACTATAATGAGATGCTAGTGAATACCAATTACGATGACTAAATTGAAAAAAAACAAAAACAAAAAACTTGACCAAACCAAATGTTGGTTAAGGATATGGATCCCTGGAATTTTTATATTACTGGAACCAAGCAATTCTTCCTAGATATTCACTCAAAATAAATAAAAATTACATTTATTTAATATATTTGAACTTTATTCAAATATCCCTAGCTTAGAGAATAAATAAGCTAATTTTATATTCATTGTGGTGAAATATTCTTCAGCAATAAAAAGAATGAACTACTCATACTCATAACAAGTCATATTGAGAGAGATAGGTACAAAAGAGGACAAACTCGGTTCAATTTATATGATGTTTACAAACAAGTAAAAGCTATAGTGATAGAATAGTACATTGGTTGCCTCTGTAAGTTGGGGAATTTAATGAAAAGAGGCATGAGAGAACTGTTCTGTAGTGAAGGAAATATTCTGTGCCTTGACTGGGATGTCGGTGATTTGAGTGGGTATACATTTGTTAAAACTCACTGAACTGTGTAATTATGACCTGAGCATTTTACTGTATGTAAAATTAAAATAAAATCATAGGGGCTGTCACTCACCTCAAACTTTTGAGAGTAAGAGTACTTAGGAAGACCTCTTAGTTAACAGTATTCTGACAACATCGGTCCTAGAAGAATAACATCATATGACAACTCTCTTTCGCCAGTCACGTCTTTCTAGTTACCAGACCACTTATTTCACTGCTTATGTTCATTTAGTTCAGTCAAATCATGAGTGATTTTCAATGAATCATATATATTTCTTTTTATTACCATTAGACTTTTCATGATATACAGCTTGACTGTGATAAATCATTTTTATATCATTCATGATTAGATCTTGCTTTATTATTTAAAACATGTACATGCCAAGAACATTTTCTCAAATCATGACTTAATCAAAATAGGTTGATACAGATAAATTCCATTGTTTTTATTGGATGCAGAATATGTTACAGCTTGACTATATCGACATTTATTTAACACTTTCCTTATTGATTTTCATTTAATTTGTTGAATGTATTGCCATGTTTTGTTTTGTTTCATTTTGTTTTTGGTACTACAACTAGTTTTGCAGTGAACATTATATTTGGTTTATATTTATACTTTTGTTTCTATAAAGTAGATTCCATACTTATGTTCTATTTTACTTTCTATGTACTATTTTACATTCTCAGTAATACTTAAAACTCCATGAAGGGTGATACATGTCTATTAGTAAACTGTTGGATCCCGCAGAGATAAGCATAATATTTGGCACATAGTAGGCTCTCATTAAGTGTTTGCTGAATAAACTAACAAATGAGTGATTATGTATTCGTATATTTATATTACTGCAAGGCTTAAGTAGCAGTTGATCAGCTAGATAGTCTACTTCATTTAATTTCAACCCTCTATTATGAAAGTTCTTTGAGGAAATACATACTAGATGTATGAATAATTACTGAGGGGAAAACTGAAATCGATATGACAAATTTATTTACACAATGAAAAGTGAGAGGATGAAGTAACCATCACAGATTAAGTGGAAGTGCTTAAGGAAAAGCTATTTAATTGAAACAAAACCTAAACTTAGACTTTGTGGATAGGTGATTTATGTAAATTCCAATCACATTACAGTGAGGAAGTATTTATTTCAGTTTTAAAGGGAAGTGTTTTGAATTCTTGAAGAACAGTTGCTTGGGCAAACAAGGACATGTTTCTTTGTATGTGTAGCTCAATCAGAAGGGACAAGGAGGAGTATGACTCCTGAAATGTGAGGTATCTTTGATTCAAGACACCTTGAGTGGAATTTCCTACATTCTTGTGATTGTATTTGTTTTTTTTTCTGGAACTTTACAATCATGAGGATATGTACATTCTCATGTGCGCATACCTGCTCCTACTCCACTAATGATACAGGCAAAGTAGTGCAGACATTTAATTAATACTTGTTGAATTAAGCAATCAATAACCTTATGATGAAGAAGGGGGAAAAGCTATGAATGCTGGTATTGAAGCTTCTGAGAAGAGAGTGCAGTAGAGACTTTATGCTTCTCTCTAAGAAAATCATGAATAACTAAAATGAATAAACAGGGACAACATACTTATTGGTAAAGATCTAAGACTCAGAATCCAAATCTATTGAATGCCAATTAAGGATATGTGCTTTTAAATTTTAAATAATTGAGTCTTATCAGTAAAGATTGAAAGTTGAATCACATGCTATACACCGACATTTACCTTTGCAGTCAATACATTTTAAAACGATAAGGGTAACAAGAGCTAATTCTATGAGTGAAGAGTAGAGGAATGTATATTGGTTTGCATTTTCGTTTCCTCATCTTTCTTAAGGAAAAAAATGACTACCTGCCCTTTTAGTATATGATCATCAGCTAGAGTAATAAATGTGGTCTCAAGGCCCTTTAGATAATTTTTCCCGATGCTCTTGCTCCACTGGAATGTTGCTGATTTTATGAATGTTGTTTTGTTCAATGTTTCTCCTCTGAATTTCGAAGGTCACTTGTTATTTAAAATCTGTTTCTCCTCAAACTTGATATAACATTGACTCTCTTTATACCAACACCAATACATTACTTTTTCAGAGTTACCATATCAAAGTACCACAGGCCTGCATGTCTTAAACAGTATATATGTATTTTATCTAAATTCTGAGATTAAGGTGGCAACAGGGCTGGTTTCTTCAAAGGCCTCTCTCCTTGGCTTGTAGATGGTTGTCTTCTCCCTGTGTCCTTACATTATCTGCCCTCTACGTGTGTCTGTCTGTGTCCTAAATTCCTCTTCTTATGACGCCAGTTGGGTTAGATTAGGGCCCACCCATATGACTTCATTTTAACTTACTTCTTTAAGGTCTCAATCTCCATTCTGAGGTACCAGGAACTTCAATGTATAACTTTTGGGGGAACACAATTCAGCCCGAAACAACCAGATTTCATACCACCAGAAGAACTGATACAATGCAGGCCTTTACTTTACTTAGTCTTGGTGAGGACTCGTTCACAGTGGACCATGGTGATAGTCTACTTACTCTCAGTACAAAAGAGGTGGCCAATTCCAGCCTCAGCATTGAGATTTTCACTGTTCCTTTTACCGTGGTTCGTGGTTATGAGGGGCAAGGAGAGGAGATGAAGCCAAAGTTGGAATCAGCTAATGAATGTCTCAGGCCATACTTTTGTTACCCTTATGTAACTTCCTCTTATCTTTGATCTTGGGGTGCTTTTGGTAGTTTTTTAAGAGATGCTTGATGTTTGGTGCTCATTGGAAAGAAATCTGGATTTTTTTTTTTTTTTGCTTTAAAAATATTTTCATAATAGTTATATCTCTTAATTGTTCCATCTTTCTATATTTTGTCTCCCTTAATAAATGAAGGAACACAGATGTGACTTGAGTAATTTCGTTGACCAGAGCAATTCTACAGCCCAATTCTGAGACAGGCTTCAAAAGATACAGTATGTCTGCTTATTGTCAAGGAAGAAAAGAAGCCTAAAATATTTATAAACTTTCTTTGTTTAATTTTGACTCCTCTTGTAACCATCAAAGGAACAATGCAAAACATTCTAATCTCAATAGAATTTCTTCATGTCTGAAACTGTGTTATTTAGTTAGTCATCAAACTCTGCCACACTATCCCTGAAGCTAATGTTCATTCTTAATAGAAATGCAAATGGATTTTTTTTTTGTCATTAAAGAAATTGTTCTGAAAGAAGACTTCCAGAACTATATAACACAGTGCCCATAAGTGTCACGGAAAAATTTGAAGGGGCAAGATTAACAGTGAATATCAATAAAAGACAAGATTTTGTAATGGATATTTGATTTAAACATACTTTAGAGGATTTGTGCAAGGATTTGGGTAAACTGAGAGATAAGGGAGAAAAAATTTTCTCAAAAGTTTGGTGACAAAAAAGAGTGAGATGTTTACTTTATGTTTGAACTTTGAAGTTTTTCATCTTATATTTTGAGTACTCTACCCTTTTCAGAGCATGGTCTGTAGAGCCAATTCCTATTTCCAATCCTGTCTCTATCACTGTAAAGAGGAACTGATAATAATACCTGATGCAGTTGTTGTGAGAGTTATATGAGTTAGTATAAATTAAACATTTAGTTATTGCTTGGTAATATAATAATCATAATATAATAATAATACTTTTTTGATAACTCGGAAGAATTAGTTTTTTCTTAGTTCTCTATCTGAATTGAGTCTAGTTATCCACTTTTCCATAACATAAATCCAATATGACAAGAAAGTATATGATTAAGTTGCTTTCCTTCTTTTGAATTTTTTTTGTTGTTTTATTGTGACAAGGTTACTTTATTTTGTATTTTTGTTTACCTTGCCCTCAAGGATACTAGCTCTTAGATCAGTCTTGTGCCAATTATAATAAATGCCTGCATTGCAACTGATCGAGAGACATTTATTCTCAGGATTAGACTGGCAAATTTAGTCATATTTCAACTTTGCTAGAGATGATTTCTAAATTTCTAAGAATTGCTGTGAGTGTGCACACACACACACATGCACATATATGTGTGCTTTTTCATATCTGAATAGGACTAAACCAACATCTATTTATCACTAATAATTTCTTACCTGAGATTATACAAAAGATGTTTTACATAAAATAATTCCCTCTTCTGGACTTTTGTTTTAAATCATATGCTCAATGATTTTTAATAATTCGACATGGTTAATTTGTCTTACATGTAGATACTTATAGCTTCAAAATTTAATTTATAATAATAAAGTATAATTTGTAATGCCTTTAGTAACTGAATTCTCATGTCACTATCAGCGCAAGAACCCATCATTTTCCCAGTGCCATGAGTTATCTGTAAACATTATTTTGGAAGAGAAATTTAAATTTTATATATCAATTTAACTTAGGAACAACTTGGAATGAAAGTTGTTTCATTCTCTATACAGAAAATTATAAAACATTACTGAGAGTTCAAGAAGACCCAAATAAATGAAGAACTCTGTCATGATCATGAAGTAGATGATTAATATTAAGACATCAATTTACCTCAAAATAACCTACAAATGCAATGCAGTCCCAATAAAAATATTTCAGGAGCTATTTTCCTTGGTTGAAATTGATAGGTTGATTCTAAATTCAATATGGAAATACAAAGGACTAGGATCTAAAAATATCTGAAAGAATAAGAACTAATTGGGAACTTAAATTAACAGATGCCAAGTCTTACAATAAATTCACAGCAATTAAGACATATCGATGCAGAATTAAATGTAATATCAAAGGAAATAAAGGGTCCGAAGCAGATCCACACATATACAGTGACTTGATTTATAACAAAGACGCTACTCCAATACAGTGAGGAAAAAAGATATTTTTCAATAATGGTGCTGGATTAATTAGCACACAGAAGAAAAATTAACCTGATTTTTATATCACATCGTACATGAAAATTAGTGATTGTCTTAGTCAACTTGGGCTACCATAATTAAAAATCCCAGACTGGGTTTTTTAAACAAAAGAAATTTATTTTCTCACAGTTCTGGAGGAAGCCAAGGATCACATTCGGTAAGACCAGTGAGCATAGGTCACTTTACCGTGCTTCTTTCACTGTGACGTGAGTTCCTTAATCAGAAACAATGCTGTGTGGATAAGGCATTCTGTAAGTTTTTGAACCACAGGTTTTGGCAGAAGCATTGCATGCAGGGAAGGTAAATCCATGTTCAGGTGAAAATGGTCTGATATTAACCCTGCCACCAGGTGGCTGGCTGATCACCCAGGAGAATGGTACCATAATAGGAACTCAGCGTTGGTCTCTGCTGCTAGCAGATTGGGCACTCAGAGGTGGCCATCGCCAGGTCAGTCTTGGTGAATAGAAGTCCACATTGGCGAACCCAAACATAAACACCATCATTACCTCCATGGTCACTTTATACATCAAGCCATTGAGAGTTAACAAGGGTGGCTGGGGAGGGAAGCTGACGGGTATACACAAAGATGATCATGCTAACCACTTGATTATTAATATCCTTTTCTGCTGAGGTCACCCTTTGGTTCCATCTTAGCATGGGTTATCATTTTAGCATAAGTACATATAAAATCATTGTTCTCTGCATGCACTAATTTAATCCTATTTCTATTAACTATAGGTATACCACAAAGCTTCAACTTGTGTTGATGTCTCTCGTGTTTATATGTTTATTGTCAATTTAAATATGCTTATTTAAATAAGCACTTTCTTGATTACTAGAAAAATAACTGACTATAAGCAATGAAAATCTTTTTGAATCTTAAAGAATGAATTATTTCATGAGCATTTTCCGAGGACTTAACAACACATTTGGCACTGTTCTGAGCAATCAAAGAAGATACTGTTCCAAACCACATGAGATGTACAACTTGAGGAGAAGATATAAACTTGACAAATTAATGAACAATAATGTAATTTATCTAGTAAAATGCTTAGAAGAGAACTCCCCCACCCTCACATACACCATATACTCAATATTCACATATATGAATTCTTTGCTCCATTAAAAATGGTTGTAGTACCCAAAATGTCATGTTATATATGTCCCTATATGTTTGTACATGGGATTCTTCTTGCCTAAAGTGCCCTCTCCAGTTTCATCACCTGGCTCATATTCAACTGTCAAAACCCAGTTGTGTTTCTTCTTCTCAAAAGCCTTCTCAGGGTGATGATAGGATGATTTAGGTACTTCTAGTTCCCTCTACAGACTCTACCTTGTACACACCACGTGTAGCTCACACAGACAAAAACAAAAAACAAAAAAAAAACAAAACTCTGAAAAAAAAAATTCTATAAGTAGCCTACTCATTTGTTTTTGTCTCCTCTGGACACCCAAATCTTAACCCTAATTGTCAAGGAAGTAGGTCACTTCAGGTACTTAAGAGCAATTATTTACTTTCAACTATAGACATGGAAAAAATAGATATTTGTCAAATATAATTAAACCACTTTTTGGAATACCCTGCTAAAAGCATATAAATGCATGGGGTTTGACTGGCTTACCTACAAATGCAATGCAGTCCCAATAAAAATATTCCAGGAGCATATAAATGCATGGGGTTTGACCGGCCTCTTCCTGGCTCAGTCTTCTATTAAAGTCAATGAATCTCCTTTGGAGTCACCTACTATACTTTATCTATGGAGTAATTGCTTGCTTCCTCTGACAATTCTTTTGAAACTACTTGCAAATTATTTTCAGTCTCTGCTAAAGTGATTGTTAAGTATTACTTTAAATATAATCAATTGACTTATAGGCAAGCCCTTCTTTAACTTATAAAATGAAAATAACAATTTCTGTTATGTAATTTGTAAAAATATTTTCATGCTCATTGAAAACAGTTAAAATGGAAGAGAATTCTTTGCTTAAACCTAATTCCTTTATCTGTATTTTTAGATGTCATTCTTTTCTATCTACTCAGGGATCATGTCTCATACCTAAAATTCACTATTTCCTTTTATAGGCACCTTCCAATTAGGATTTAAATATTTTATCTTAAAAATATAAAGCTTACTGTTGGCATGCTGTGTCTTTTTTATCCTTTTGCTTTTCATATCTATACCATTATATTTAAAGTGCATGTAATGTAGAAAGTATATACTTGGATGTTGATTTTTTATATCCAGTCTTTCAATCTCTTTTTATTGGCATGTTTAACTCATTTAATGTATGTATTGATATGTTTGGGTTTATCATCTTGCTATTTATTTCCTATTATTTCTATCGTGTTCATTTTTTCCCATTTACAAATTATTTATTTTTCTCTAGTGACATGTTAACTATATTTCTTTGTATAATTTTTAAAAATAATTGCTCTTTGAATTATAATATCCATTATTATCTTATCACAGTCTACTTAGACTTAATATTATAGTACTAAAAACCTTATAATAGTAAAATTACATTAAACTCCCCATCCTGTGCTTTTTATTGATTTTATCTTATTTAGACATCTCACAATGTAATATTATATTTTATTTAAATCACCATTTGTCTTTCAAAAAGATCTGTTGCTGAGGCTCTTATTAGGGTTCTCTTTTGGACCAAAACGCCTACATCCCACAGTAGACTTTTACCTCAGACTTGAAAGTAGAGGAAAGTTAGTTTCATTCGGGTTGCATGTTTCCAATACTTGTATTTGTAAAACATTAAAAACTGTGAAGTGTTTTATAGTATAGATACATTTTATTGTATATTTGGTTCTTATCACCATCTAACATGTTATATATTTCAGCTATTTATTTGTATATTGACCTTCTCACCCTACTGGAAGAGCCTCATCATGTAAGGCCAATGAGGGCAGAGGGGTTTTTTTGCTCTAAAATGTTCACTACTGTATCCTTACCATGTGACACAGTACCTGGCACATAGTGGGAACTCAATGAATATTATTTGGATGAATAAGTAAAGTAATTGAATGTGTTTCAAATATAGATACGGTTTTCTTTATTTTGCTTTTATACGTGTTTCCAGTGTTTCTAAAATAAATATGTATTACTCTAACATAAAGACATGAAAGTAAACTTTAAAAAAATTTCTCCCTTTCTTCTTCCCTTCCTCCCACCCTCTTTTATTTTTTTCTTCCTTCTTTTCTTTCTTTTTTTTCCTTGATGAAGCTTACAAGCTTCCTACACTACACCTAGATCTAAGGCTAAGATTTATTGCTTGTTATTTGAATGGTTTTAGGTAAATCAGTTAACTTATGTAACAATTATCGTCTGTAAAGTAAGGATGATAAAAAGCATTTTTTTCCCCATATTACAATGTAGATGTGCATATCAAATACAACAATGTACATAAGACTTTAGAACTAGATAGTAGTCATGCATGCCACATATCTAACTGGAAATTTCTTTTGATGAATGTTGGTGAGAATCATTGAAACAGTATAAAACGGACACTGTTTAAGAGCTAGAGAAGAAATATTGAGTTCATGAAGTAATTGGCATTTGCTTTTCCTTCTTCTTAGAATGTTCTTTCCCATGTTCGCCACAAGGCTCATTCTTTCACTTCGTCCTGGCCTCTCTTCATATGTCTCTTCAGAGAGGACATCCTTAACACAGAGTCCCTTCTAGTCAATCTTTATCACTTCACCCTGCGTTACATTTCACAATAGCACTTTTTAACATGTTATATAACGATTTTTTATTGCATCCTTCATTCACTTTAATGCAAACTCCATAAGAGCAAATATTTTTATTGTTGTCACTGCTGTATTCTCAATGCCTAGAATATTGCCGAACACATGAGGATCCCTCAATAATTACTTACGAGAATACATTAATAGTTGAAAAAACCATCACTAGCTAATGAATGTTTAATTTATCTTAATTATCCAAATTATTTATTTATTCTTGGCAAGACATGATTAAAAAAAGTACTAAAAATTTTTAAAAAAATGAAAGTCCTGAAAAAATTGAGCTTCAATATTAGAAAATGTTAAAAAATAAATAACTTTAATTGATGTATATTTTCTGTTTTACAATTTCATGTACTTTTACTATTCTCAATGGAATCAATTATTAAAAATATAAGAAAATTTTTTTATATTTATCTTTTTTGTAAGAATTTTTTCCTACTACATTTTATATAAATATATTTTGTCACACCACATGTCATGAAGACAATTTTTTTCAGATTTTAGCAATTTTCAGATCACATTCATAATTTTTGGCCATAATTACATACCTGTCACATGTAATGTTTTATTTTTCTTTAATGCTACCTTAAACCAATTCTCTCTATTATTTTCTGCTTATCCTAGTTCTAAGTTTGATTTAGTTCTAGTTTTTAAATATACAATAAGTTAAACATGTGATTATTAAAAGGAAAAGCTTATCTGTGTGTACTAAATCATGCCTAGTACCTCAGTGCAATAGAGTGATGGAGAATAGGGCAATGGATTATAGCAGCAAACGAACATCAGTGCATCAGTGAAGCTCTCTGAGATTCGGTTTATTTATGTGAAAAATAAGAGGATGAAGTAGATGGTCTCTAAGTTCTGTTTTCCTTCTCATAGTCTTTCTTCTAATAATGATGACTAGATCTAGAAAGACTTTCAAGAAAGATCAAATTTGGTTTCATGGCATCTCGATTCATATATGAGTAAGTAAAAGACTCTAGTGGGCCTTTTCTGAACACTTACATCCTAGACAGTGAGAAAATAGGGGCTTTATTATGGAATTCCAACTGGATCACATAAGCATTAAGTGCATCCGTACATGTAAAATGAAGCAAAAATATAACACAATTAACTATGATTCTTATATCTCATTTCTCTGGAAATTTTCTTCTTTTTGAGGGGATCGAATTATCTTAATGAACATCTTCTCTGTCTTCTTTCATGTAGGAATAACCTGACTTTAGTAGTGTTCTTTACTAAAAAAACTTTCCTGAGGATCATATCCAGATCAAGCATCCAACCAAGGGCATTTCACAAGCAATAAAAATTGTGCTAAGTGCTGTCAGGATGTTGACACTCTTTTCAAGGCTTATGCTGTTAAGAGAGACATCACCCTCCACAAGCACCTCACAATTGTAGAAAAGTTACCCACAGAGATAAGAGTATTAAAATCACACATTTGTACATGCTTTTATTTTATATGCTATATAAGCTGAAACATTATTATTTGATGCATATACTTTTCTGTTTTTACAAATACTACTTTTCACAACAATTCTGTGTGGAAAAGTAACTATCATTAATATCTTTTGTAATTTAAGATTTATAAAAGAATACTAAAAGGCCCAAGATAACTATGGAGAAACTTCGTTTACATTGGTATCCTTGTGTTCTATGGGCATAATTACCATTTATTTTCAAAAACATATATTAAAGTATAAAATATTAAAATAAAAATATATTAATAGGGAAAATAAGAAACTTTTGAAATAAAACTATCTTGAGAATTCTGGTTACCTGGTTATATGGTAGTTATGAAAGGAAAGATGGGCAAGTCGTTTCCTTAGTTATGAGTTTCAGAAACCTAATTCAAACTAGTTTATGCAAAGAATAATTTTCAAAAACATATATTAAAGTATAAAATATTAAAATAAAAATATATTAATAGGGAAAATAAGAAACTTTTGAAATAAAACTATCTTGAGAATTCTGGTTACCTGGTTATATGGTAGTTATGAAAGGAAAGATGGGCAAGTT
Organism: Pteropus alecto; assembly: GCF_000325575.1. NCBI lineage: Eukaryota > Metazoa > Chordata > Mammalia > Chiroptera > Pteropodidae > Pteropus > Pteropus alecto. The sequence goes on along the minus strand of NW_006436298.1, from coordinate 35,801,844 downwards.
GTTTCCTTAGTTATGAGTTTCAGAAACCTAATTCAAACTAGTTTATGCAAAGAATAAGAATAACAATAACAATAAAAATAATAATAAAGTAATTTAAGGAATCATATAACAGGGAAGTTCATGGCTAGAGGGGGTTAGGCAGGTAAGCATTCTCTCTCTCTCTCTCTCTCTCTCTCTCTCTCTGTCTCTCTCTCTCACACACACACACACACACACACACACTCATAATCACTCACATAGGCAGGCCATCTCCCCCAGTTGCCACCCACAGCTGAAGATCCTTTATCTTTAACAAAGCTATCAGAAAAACAGTTTATCTACACATACAGATAAAACTCCTGGAATTCCTTTGCTTGGATCAACTTAGATTCTGTGCAACAGAGAACATAGTATAAGCCCTTGAACAAATGGGTTGGTGGGTATCATGTTCTCTACCTCAAACACATGCACTGGAACTAGGTGAAGGAAGCATCTCCAAAAGAACACCAAAATGCTTTTGCCAAAAGAAGGGCAAAAGATAAGAAAAGATAGTAAAATCTGAAAGATAAGAAAAGATAGTAAAATCTCTACTAGGTTGGTCTTCTCCCCATCACTGAAGATTAGTATAATGTCCTCAAGTAGTTACAACTCCAAAGGGGGATCCACACCTCAGGAAGCTTTGACTAGACCATAGAAAATTACAAGGAAGATAGTACTGTGTTATATAACTTAAGGTTTTTATTTTCATACCTTTGAACTTATCCCTCAAAAAAAAAAAAAAAAACAAACGATTTTACTCTGTAACTGCCCAAAGAACCAGGCACCAAGGGAAGAATGAGGGAGGCAAATGCCCTGTAAGACAGGATGACCTGCTGCTTCCCTAGAGTTTTGGCAAGGGGACTCACTGCCGGAGGGAGACATCTTAGAGCAGAGCCTTGCAGATGGAAGCAGCTGTTGAGAGCCTGTGCCAGGAGCCACTGCCAAGAGCCATTGCCAAAAGAAACTGTTGGGAAGCCACTTTGGGACCAGAAAGAATTGTCAATAGTCTCAGCACTCGTCATCACAGCATCATAAAAACCACAGAGGTCTGGCATGAGAGTAAGGTCATTCATTGCTCTTTCTAAATACTATGAATTAAATTCTGTATCTATATTAATATATAGATATAGATCTCAGTATACTATATATTTCTATGTATTCACTTCACAGTAAAGAATCAAATTTGTTCCTATTGTCACTAAATTAATATTTATGTACCCCCTCCCGGCAAAAGATGAAATAAAAGAAAATTTTAAACTTTGTACGTCTTATGTGATTGCCATCTAGTGGAGGAAAGGAGTATGCAAATAAATGTTTAGCATACAGTGTTGACAGGAATAGTTTCAAAATGTTGTCTTTGCTTGAAGGACTTGAGCAAGGCTTTACTGAAGATGACACATTTCATCTGGATCTTAATGAATGGAAGGCTCAGAAATTCTAACAGGAGTACAAACCTTCTATAGAACTGGAAACCAGGCTTCATATTTCAAAACATCATTTGGAAAAGATGGTTGTGTACATTACAACTTACATGAAGAAATAAGGTAAATAGCTCTCAAAAGTATTTAGTTTAGGTGCCAAGTGAATATTTTGGTAAATATATTTAGTAGACTAAAAGAATATTTCAAATGCTTGATATGTACTTCATAATACATAGTTTCCTCCCAAAGTTTGATATGATCTATCCCTAAAGAGAATCAAAATTAATAAATATAACTATCTTTATCTTTTACTTTTCTAACTCCTGTTCCTTCTCACTCACTATCATTTTTTCTAAATGTCTTCTCCAGAAATTTACAGAAAGCAGGAAAAACATGGTTCCATTGCCTGATTATTATCACTTAAGAAAATTTTATTAAATAATAATAGATTTTCAGCATTTGCCAAAAGTTATTGTCATAGGCTCTATGCTATATAATTTGCAGGTATTAAGTTATTTAATTCTCTTTAAAATACTGTAAGGAATATAGCATTAATACTCTCATTTTATAGTAAAGAGACTGAAGTTTAGCAACTTTATCAAAGTATCATATAGCTAATGGGTGACGATGCTACCACCCTAGCCAGGCTTTCTAATTTCAGGTGGTTTCCACACTAAAGTAAAGGAATTGAAACCATCGCATAAATTAATCTAAGGATGTTTGTTTTAAGATGACGAATACTTTCTTAGCTCGAAAAAAAATTTTATCCTCCTAAATAGTTTTCCCAGTTCATAAAATGAGGCTTCAATGTCTCATGCTTTCTGTATCGCCATAGATACAAAGACAAGACTGAAACTATCATCATGCAGAAATGTTTTTCAGAGACTCACGAATAAGTCTCATGCTTTCTGTATCGCCAAAGATACAAAGACAAGACTGAAACTATCATCACGCAGAAATGTTTTCAGAGACTCACGAATAAACATAGATGCCAGATAACCAAATACCAGCTCATCCTCCAGCCAAACAGGTGCATTCTTGAATGTGGAAGACAGGCCATATTGGTTGTTAGTTTTATATAGATCCTTCCAAAACACTGAAGAAACTATGAAGACAATCCCATTTCATTCCTAAATGCTTTTATTAACATGTAACAAAATTAAACACTGTATGATCTCACACACGGGATCTAAAAAACAAACAAACAAACAAAAACTCAACTCACAGAAAAAGAGATTGGATCTGTGGTCACTAGAGACAAGGCCTGGGGGGAGAAGGAATTGGATGAAGGTGGTCAGAAAGTAGAACCTCAAGTTATAAAATAAATAAGTATTAAGGTTGTAATATACAACATGATGACTATGGTTAACTCTGCTTTACGTTATAGTTGAAAGTTGTTAAAAGAGAAGGTTTTAAAAACTTTCAGCACAAGGCAAAACTTTTTTCTTTTTCTTTTTTTTTGTATTTATATAAGATAATGAATGTTAACTATAATTATTGTGGTAATCATTTTACAACATGTGTAAGTCAAATCATTATGGTGTACATCTTAAACTTATATAGTGTTCCAGGTCAATTAAATCTTAATAAAACAGGAGAAAAAGAATTAATTATAGTTTTTATCAAGTAGCTGACACATGAAAAGTTGATGGGAGATTTGCCAATTAGGTTCAGTGCTATACACAATATGATACTTCATCTAAATATCATATAAAATAATAATGGCTCAAGTGATATAACAGCTGGTAGCTCTCATTACAACTCTCACTGTTATATTGGGCATTACTGCCTGAATTTAAACCCTTGAATTTTTCCCAGCTTCTTTATTTAGCTGACCACTAACCAACTGTTGGATAGAAATGGTAAGCAGAGGCAGGGTAGTTTAATGACAAAAACCATGGGAACTGGAAATATGAAAAGTGGAGGTCTGGTCCAGGTTCAGCTGACCTGCTGTATGATACCAGACAGACAGTAAGCTTCTCTGAACCCATCAGATTCCAAATCTATGAAAAAAAAATGATGATTCCTGTCATCAATACTTCTTATGAATATGATACTAAAGCATGATGATTAAAGTGAGAAGACATTCCAGTTATAAGATCTTAGTTATTTCTTTTCTGATTAGCCATAAATAACTGCAACTTTTTACTTAATCAGTGCAGACTCTGCAAAAAGGTATTGTAAAATAGTTAACTAATGGTATTAGTTACCAATTGCTGTGTAATAAATTATCACAAAACTTAGCAGCCGAAAACAACCACAACTATATATTATCTCATATAGTTTCTGAAGATCAGGGATCTGGGAGTGGCTTAGGTGGGTGGATTTGGCTCAGGGTATTTTATGAAGTTGCAGTCAAGCTATCAGACAGGGCTACGCTCATGCCAATGTTTAGCTATAATTAATTGTAGGATCTACTTTTAAACTCTCTCGCATGGTAGTAGGCATTGGAACCTCAGTAGCTGTTAGCCAGAGAACTCAGTTTCTCACTATATGGTCCTTTCCACACTACTGTTTTATATACTGCTTCATAGCAAGGCTGCTGGTTTCCCCAGAGGGAATGAGACAGAGAGAGAAAGAGACACACAGACAGACAGAGAACACCTGTGGTAGAAGTCTTTTATAACAAAATCTTGGAAGTAACATATTACCCATAAACTAATTGTCACAAAAGCCCTAGCAAAATGTGAGAGGGAACTACACAAGTAGGTGAATTTCCAGCCTTCTTAGAGACTGATTACCCCAGGAAAGTAGAAAACAGACTAATTAACAGAGCTTAGCAATTCAAAGTGTTGTCCAGAGATGAGTTTGTCCTAACGAGATGCAGATCTTAAGTCTCACTCCAGTTTACTGAATCAGAATCTGCATTGTGAGAAGTTCAAGTGATTCATTGTATATTGAAAGGAGAGAAAGCCTGCTGCCTAATGTGATTCTGACATATTCCCTTGCAAAAGAACAAACAGACCAAAAAAAGAAACCTGATCATTCTTAATATGCCCTGGCAATTTAAATCCTGACAATGAAACCAACATTATCTTTGGGAGAAACAGCTTAATAAAGATATTCAGTGCCATTCTACCTGGAATCTTTCTTGAAAATCTAAACCTTTTTCAGGACATTTGGTATGTATTGGAGGAAAAGGGGAGGTATGTTTTGTAACTGTTTTTATTATTAATCATTTTCAATCACACAAGCAATATATGAATACTAATACTTCATAAAAAATAAAATAATTTAGAAAATAGAGTGTTTCCCTTTGATTAATCCCTTTCTAAGGATAATTATTGCTATCAATTTGTTGTTTATTCTTCCAATATTTTCTATTTATTTGTATACAAAAGTTTAGATTTATTTGTATACAAAAGTTTAGATTCATAGACTATATATATGTATGGATATGTGTATGTGTACATATATGTGTACACACATACACACATTCATGCATATTATAAAGATTTATAATTATATATTTATAAAATATATCATACATACATTTATATCATATTTATGTTTGTGGGTTTTATGGTAGGTTTATTCCTTTTTTCTTTATAAATTCTAATAAATGGTGAATGCCATTCTTTAATTTGCTTTTTTCCCCCTGTTGTATTGTGTTTGACAGTCCGGACATAAAATTGTTAATTTAGATATTTCCCAATGATGGAAGCATTTAATTATTCATTCTTACAAATACTCTTCATGATTACAAAATCATTCCTATATTTGCCTCCTTTCTAAACACATGCAAGTGTTTTTCCGGACTGTATACACCTAGAAAAAGAATTCATAGGTTTTTGGATTGGTGCATTTAAAAATTTTGATGGATATTGCCAAATTTTTCTCTATGTACTATACCAATTGGTACCATTTCCAGCAGTATATAAGAATCTCTTCCTTTTGTAAAACTGCCATCATTTTTTATAATCAAATTTTATTTTATTTTTTTTACTAATCTGATAAGTAAAAGATAGTGTCTCTTTTTTGTTTTAAATTCCAGAACATTTACTTCTTGTCAGCTCTACTGCTTCAGGAATTCAGGAACACTTAAAATCAAAGTCGCGTTAGGCATCTTATCAGTCTGTGTTAGGAATGTGGCAAAGCAAGGGGATGATAGAGTCTAGGAAGTTAAGACAAGGTGAGAGAGCCAAGTGCAGACATAAGAATATTCAGGGCCTGACAGATGCACTTAAAAACTTGAGTTCAAGGCAGATGGTAGGGATGTGAGACAGGGGAACTTGGGAACACACAGATAAGTTGATTATTTCCTTCCCCCGACTATTAATGAGACCCAGTCTAGTTCCCCTTCAATTTCTTGATTTCGAGACAGGTCCTTTAAGAGGCAGTGAAGGACTTAAGAAGGCTCCCACGTGGGTATTCTTGAAGAACGCAGGGTAGGATATTGGCTTAGTACCTGGAGGCACCCAAAGCAGGCCTAATTGCTTGAGAGATGGAGCAAGTATGGCTTGAGCTGTTCGTGTAACAGCTAAAATATTATATCTCAAATCATTTTTATAACAAGTAATTTTTATTTTTCTAAATTCATCCACATACTTACTCCCTTTTCCTTTTATAACTGAGCTTTTTGGGCTTAACAATATATCTAGAAATCACACCACATGAAAAACTTTCTCATTCTTTTTTATAGCCATGTAGAACTCATATGGACATACTATAGTTTATTCAATCACATTCCTTTGTAGAAGCATGCAGTGCTTTTCACTATTTTTTTTTAAATTGTAAATAAATAGCCACGAAAATACACATTTTCATTTTGTTGGAGATATATCTTTACAGTAAATTATTAGATGTGACTCAGCAACCACTGAGCAGATAGTAGATGCATATCTTGACAAATCCTCCTCCAAGAAGGTATTACGCCAGTTGTAATTCCACCAGGAACGCACGAGAGTTTCTGTTTCCCCATTATCTAGCCAAAAGATGTTGTCACACTTTTAATTTTCCTTAATCTCATTAGTGAGAAATAGTTTCTCAGTGTAATTTTGCCATATATATAACTATGAGTGAGGGTGAAAAATTTATTCCATATTTAAGGGCCATTTTTAATGTATTTTCTGTGTCATATCTGTTGCCCATTTTTCTATCAGTTTTTTTTTTACTTCATTTCATCCACTTTTAAGAGTTTTTCATATATGGCAAATATTTTCTTCCAGTGTCAGTTGTCTTTTGAATGTGTTCATGGTTTTTTTGTTTTTGTTTTGCTAAGCAAGTTTTAATTTTTAATTTTTATCTAGTCACATTTATATACCTTATATTTTGAGATCTCTGGATTTTTAATCATAGAAAAACTTTTCTACTCCTGGTTATCAAAGAATTCATCTATGTTTTAGTTCTTATTCTGTTTCTTTTTCCCCCTTTCCCTTTTTTTCTTTTTTACATTTAGATTTTTGATACATTTAGAGTTGATTCTTGAGTATAGTCTAAGGTATAGTATTTTCATTTTCTAAGCAGCAAACCTGTTGCCCAACAAATTTTATTTAAAGAATATATTTTCCCCCTCAGCAATATGTGATGTCTCCTTCATAATATACAAAATTTAATATGCACATGGATCTATTCTGTTTGTTTGTTCACCTCATCATGCTCTGGTCTTATATTGTTTTAATTGTAGGGACTTAATAATATATTGTAGTATCTAGTAAGACTAGTTATCCCTCATGGTCTTTCTGTTTCAGTTTTGCCCTGGCTTGCTTGTTTCCTTTTCCATATGAACTTTAGTATCAACTTGTCTAGCTCTATACTATCTTATAGGTATTTTTATTGGGATTGCATCAACTGTATAAACCATTTGAGAACAAATATCTTTCTCATGTTGAGTCATCCTATCCAGGAATAGAAAAATATCTTTCAATTTATTCAAATATACTTTAATATCTTCCAGGAGTGGTTTAATTTTTTTCTTTAAACTATAAGGGTTCTGCACATTTTAAAATTTTGTTCCTAAATATTTAGTTTTCTTTGTTGCTATGATAAAAGATTATTTTCCCCTATCAGTATGTCTTGTAACTGTTTACTGTTTGAATATATAAAGTTTATTAATTTCTGTATATTAATTTGTACCTAACTGAATACCTTATTCATACCTTGATGAATTTTTTGAGTCAGTTTTATTATTGATATGTTAGGGTTTTCTAACTATACAGAAATATTGTCTACAAATAGAGGTAGCTTTATATTATTTTTTATTTTTTTTAAGTTTATTGGGGTAGCATTGGTTAATACAATTATATAATTTTCAGGTGTACATTATCATTTGACATCTGTATATTCTACTGTGTGTTTACCATCCAAAGTCCAGTTTCCTTCAGCTACCATATATTTGATCCCCTTTACCCACTGCGCCCTCCCCCTATTCCCCTATATTTGACCCCCTTTATCCCAACTATCTCTCTCCTCCTCCCCCACTCCCTACCCTCTGGTAACCACTAGTTCATTGTCCATGTCCCTAAGTCTCTGTTTGTCCTATTCATTTGTTGCTTTTAGGTTTATATACTACATATAAGTGATATCATGTGATTTTCAACTTTTTCAGTCTGGCTTATTTCGCTTAACATGATTATCTCGAGGTCCATCCATGTTGTTGCAAATGGCAGTATTTCATCTCTTCTTATGGCTGAGTAATATTCCATTGTATATATGTGCTACAGCTTCTTTAGCCAATCATCTATTGTAGGACACTTGGGTTGCTTCCATGCCCTGGCCACTGTGAATAATCCTGCTATAAACATTGGTGTGCAAATATCTTTTTGGATATGGTTTTCAAGGCTTTGGGGTAAATATCCAGTAGAGGGATTGCTGGATCATATGGTAGATCAATTCTTAGTTTTGAAACAAACCTCCATATT